>NC_088643.1:66061192-66232813 GCF_964019385.1 Sycon ciliatum
GCAATGCGTCTGTTGTGCCCTGGGGAGGCTGGGGGGTGCTCTGGTTCTTCCTGGTATGTCAAAGGAATCACGAATGCGACATCAGCAACACACTCCTCCTGGGGTCGATGATTTTAGAAGATTTGGTCCTACAGTATGCCGCATACAGTACAGGCTGGCAGGATAAAGCTCTGTTTCACAACTCACCACTGACACCGGCCTGCAGAGTCAGTAACTGAGTAAGTGCATGTAGCTGTTAGTGCCAAGATGTACCATCAATCATCATGTAGTTCAGTTACATGATACCGCGACACTACTAGATGATAGAGAGAGAGAGTGCTGTGTCGCCTGCACTGGGAGAGTGGGAGGTCATTGTGTAAACTAACACTAGCAATTAATTATCAGTTCTGCGAGCTGCTCGGCGGCGAACTAGGTCACTGGCGAAGGCTGCATGGGGAGGTCCAGAACTCACTCTTCAAAACCACAAAACTCTGTTTTTGACTCTTGACTTGATCGAATCACAGCAGCTTCGCGACTGCAGTCTTGCACGTAACGACGTGTATGCATGGCCAGCCTGAAGGAGGAGTTTGTCGTCTAGAAGCGGCTGCTTGGATGTTCACCTCCGCTGTCACCGTTCTTAGATCTTCAGACTTTAGAGTGACTTGTACACGCGCCATGGTGTCATGTAAACTCGAGAAACTAGTCTCTGAACTGATGGAGCTTAGATTTTTATTTTCCTTCGTCAACTCTGTTCTTCTCTCAACATTTGCTTGCCGAATACAATGCCTTCTCCACCAGCCTCACAAACTCCTGCTAAGTAATTAGTTAACAGATACTAAGCGGTAAAGCGCTTAGCAGATAACAGATCTACCATTGCACGCATGCCTGCTTGTCCTACAGCCAGTAAAGGCGAGCAAACGCAACTGACTTTTGACGCCCTGTGGAGGTTGGTTGACTCCTGAGCAGGCGAAGTAACTAGTTGGCCAGACAGTCATATACATGCAGTGAGTGTATGTTGTCATCTGGAGCGACGCCACGATCCTGGATAGTGACGAATCGAATATGCTTGAGAACTATCGTTGAAGCACGATAATCGCGCAGGAAATTGGGCATTGCTGAAAATTACTTTGTTCTCTTGCTGTGGAATCTGCTGCATTCCCCCAACGGACCTGCATAGCAGGCCCAAGGATGATTTGCCCATTCATCACCGGGCGGACATGTTCACATGCGGGTGAAGCATGTTGCAGCAGCAGAGCAGTGAGGACCATCAAACACGTGAGTAATGTCTCAGAGGACCTGATCCTGGAGTAACTGCAGGACGCCATCCGGTCATCTCTCTGGAACTATTTGGAGCAGCTAACGGTTACGTGCAACTAATTTTCCAATACTGACACATAACTATAAACTTTACTTGAAGACTTCACTCTGTGTCACGTGCTCGACAATTTTTGGTTAGTCTTCGAGGAGACTGTGTCATAGTGTGTGCCGTGAAACGTGTGCTCGACCCCCTCACCGTTTCACACCATGACATTTTGTTTAGACTAGAAAACGACAGTTTGACACGACGTGCCAAGTCGGTGGGAGCGGGTAACACTGAACACGTCATCGTGCACGCCGAACAGCCGGGGTCTTGGTGGCCATGAGTTGCATTCCCCTCTTCTCTCTCGTTCCTGCTTCGCTTCGAGACTCGACGCGCATGCGTGGGATTTCCCAGGATCAAATCCGCCCGAAGACGATGACAATGCGAGGACGCAGACAATTCCAAAAGCAGCGTAACCGCGGTACCGGTAAACCACAACGCTACGTTAGCTGAGAAATACGTGGAAGAGAAATCCGATAAGATTGTCCTATTCTTTTAGTTGTCACGGCAGTTTGTTCCAGCGGATTCCTCAGTCCACATCTGCAACCTGGTTGGCCAAACAGCCAAGGAAAAAGCATGGCAGCCGGTGAAGGGTGGCGTCTTTACTCTTTAGCCTGTACTCCTGGGACTATCACCACTCAACACCGAACCCGGTGCGCACCTTTCCTTCGCAGGCCTTTTCAAGCTGGTCAGTGCTGCATGTTGATCACCTGCGTAGTGTGGTGGCACTGTGCCAAGAGACACGCACGATATGTTACTGCGCATTAGTTACTGCATGTGGAGGCTGTGCTTGTATGTGTGTCGGGATGGGGGGGGGGGGGGAGGGGGGGGCATAGCTGAGGCCGTCCGGGGATCACTTGTCCTATAGTGTAGCCTACTGCAGGCGCAACCTCACACAAATTGTACTAGTATTACATGTAGTTACTTACGAAGCGGCATCGTGACCTTCGTGACGGTCTCCTCCAAAATCTACACTATACAAGGTGCCAGTGCTAATCACTCTTCCACTCTTCCACTCTTCCACTCTTCCTCTGGCTGCAGTTGTTGCAGCCTTTTGTGAACACCTTGGTCTGTTGTGTCGGCCAACTCCTTACGTTGACTTGTGGACGCACCGACATGTGAAATATAACCTCGCCCATAGTTCACTCCTGTCATCTTCAGGCTCCAGCACATGACTGTGCTCTCTCGCTCCAACCTTCCTCATCTCTTCTTCTCTCTCTGTCTCTCTCTCTCTCTCTCTCTCTCTCTCCTCTCTCTCTCTCTCTCTCTCTCTCTCTCTCTCTCTCCTCCTCTCTCTCTCTCTCTCTCTCTCTCTCTCTCTCTCTCTCTCTCTCTTCTCTCTCTCTCTCTCTCTCTCTCTCTCTCCCTCCCTCTCTCTCTCTCTCTCTCTCTCTCTCTCTCTCTCTCTCTCTCTCTCTCTCTCTCTCCTCTCTCTCTCTCTCTCCTCTCTCTCTCTCTCTCTCTCTCTCTCTCTCTCTCTCTCTCTCTCTCTCTCTCTCTCTCTCTCTCTCTCTCTCTCTCTCTCTCTCTCTCTCTCTCTCTCTCTCTCTGTCTCTCTGTCTCTCTGTCTCTCTCTCAAATTGAACATGGCGCCTAGTCCATGCATGGCTAGTGCTCTGGTGTCTGACTTAGCGGGCTGGTACATCGGGTAGCTCTTGGCACATAGAGGACATTACAGCTACGACTTCATACGTTTCGTCCCCTCTGGACGTAGATCTACCAGGCAGTCAGAGCTATCTTCTTGGATGTATTTGGACGAAGCTTGACTCGGGAGAATAAAGTTTAAAAAGACACCACTGCAGCTGTACGGTCTGAAAACTACCGGTACTTGCTTACTTGCTCACCGTGTTATGGTCCGAAGACATCCGAGAAGAATATCACCTTATCAGTCCAGCGAGTACGAAACGTACGTCGCAATCAAGCTAAACTCGTAAGTTAGCCGTGCCATCTTCCCTGCGCCAAGCAGTACCTAACCAGGCTAATCTACCAGCCGGCAAACTCAGATTGTACCACTAGCCATGCATCGACCAGGCGCCATGCGCAAAACCGATGGTTGTGAAATGGAGAGCACGATGGTACAATGTATACAGTTCTGTCGGGTGGCAAAGAACTAGGTGTTCAGAGTGCATGTAGTTGCCTAGGCCGTTATTATTGTTCATGCAGAAATCTCCTTCTGGTTTTTTTCTTAATTTCGGCCAGTCGTCTACTATCATTTCGTCGTGTTGGGGGTTAGACAAGGCCCTAAATTAAGGGGAAGTAGCCATGTAGGGGCGTGAGCCCGCCTTTCGGCAACGGGAGTTGCAGCTCGCTCGACTCTAGTCTACTGAGTGAAGAGAACACACACCTTGATCTGGTGAGCAGCTGCGTCGTGGGGTGGTTGAGCCACCAGGTACAGACAGGTACTATACTTACTAGGCATGGATTCCAGTACCTGGTCACTGGTGTCAGGCTGGTGAAGTAATGTATCCCGTTCATTCTTCGGCGCCGGGCAGCAAGGCAAAACGGCTTGCCGTCTAGAGATGCAGGATTGATTGTGCATAAAGATCATCCCCAGATCCTGCCGCGGCCGCCTGCAATCATTCTGGTCTGAATCTAGTATTACAGTCATGACTTGTATTTCAAGAATCGGTATTAGTAGTATCTATAGCCAGTATAGGGCTGCGTTGGGCACCATGTTCTTCGGGGTATCCCGGGTTCGGGTATTTGTCTACGAGCAGTAAGACTGCCGGGTATCCTGGGTTCGGGTATTTTTCTACGGGTAAGATGTCCAGGTATCCTGGCAGGCGGTTAGGGGTATTGTTACCATTGAAAAGCAACACCTCCATTTCTTTCATACTTCAGTAGTAGCCACGAAACATACCCCTTGGTGAGTTGGAGTTTATTTTGTAATTCTCTCTGGAAAGAGCTTCTCAACGAGCCCAGGGCTGTTGAAATCAGACAGATAAAACCCACCGACGTGAAGGCGGGAAGCTCAGCATAATGAGTACTACTTCAGAAGTAAAATCATGTACATGTAATGTATGTACCGGTACTAGTACGTGTTCATGCACATGAATGTGTTTATTATTTCAGTTCGTTGCCTCAACAGTACAAAGTACCAATATTAAGAGGGACGAACGAAAAGAGAAAATAAAACAGAGCAGAGAGGAAGATGCAACTGAAAGGAAAGAAAAACGGAGAGAAACGGAGAAGGAATGTGGACTGGGCGGATTCATGAACCATTACTAGAGCAGGGCAATGCATGAACAGAAGGGGCAAGTCCGTCGATATTCATGTTTAAAAAAATTCCAAGCCTTATTTTATTGGTGAAATACATTTTCAAAAAGGAGGGGATATAGGGATATAGTCAATTTGTCGTCATTTAGAGCGTGCAAAAGTATGAATGTGTAGTATGAATGTGTAGTATTTTGACGATTTTCTTACCCAAGCTAGCACAATACTGATTGTCTAAAACTTAGTAAAAGGCGCACGCCATGGTGCATGGGTAACATGGCTAGATAATAATTATGTAGATATCTACCCGACTATCCACCCATGCACAGCACGAGTAGCACGTACATTGTACGTGTAGTAATAATTACTAGTATGATGACAGCACGTCACAAGGCGGAGGAAAACAGTGTTCCTGATATAGATAGCAACCACTGATAGCAACCAGATATCGGCTGGTATAATACTGCTCCCTGGTTGGTAGAGTCCCGATAGACCGATACGCTGTAAGTTGCAATGCCTTCGTACAGGGTGTCCTCCGCATCGTGATGTGCTGTCTGTCATCATCATCATCATACATCGGACTCGAATTCCCTAGTCAAAATAAGAATGGTTTGCTCCCCACACCGGAGCTCGCGCTATTCCGCCGACAAATCATCGCCGAAGTCGCAACCACTACTTCAAAATAAGAATGCATGTTAATAACTCGGTTTCTTCCGCAAGTCTGCCCGGACCCTCAACCCTAAATGCCGCGCCGCAGTCTACCGTGGGTTTGTCCAGTCGATCCTGGAGTATGCCTCCTGGTATGGATGAGCGCAGCACCCTCTCTACTTGCCAAGCTCACAACCATTCAGCGTAGGGCACTCCATACCATCATCGGCGATGGCTGTTACCTGCCTAGCCTGGGCATCCATCGCACTGCTTCTGCCCTCTGCTACCTTCACTACCTGATTGGGCCTGCCACGGTCACGTCCCTCCTACGCCCACAATCTCCAGTCCCAGCCCATCTCCCCCCCCCCCCCAAGCCAGCGTCCGCCCAATCGCGAGACATCACCCGTACCAGCTGTCAAAGATTGCACCACCTCACTGGCTCAGTCTCGGAACGATGGCACGGGCAGAGCGCAAGTATACCGGCATCGTGTTTGTCGACATGTCAAAGGCCTTTGACCGCGTCAGGCATGAGCGACTCGTTACCGAACTGTTTAAGCTAGGCATCTCGGGAACTGCACTCAACTGGTTCTGCAGTTACCTGTCTGGCCGGACACAGCAGATCAAATTGCAGGATCAGTTGTCAGGGACTGTTCCTTGCTCTCGCGGTGTTCCGCAGGGCAGTGTCTTAGGCCCACTCCTGTTTGTAATTTACACTGCTGACGTCAAGTCAACGATGCCTCCGGATGTGGCAGATCAGGAATTCGCTGATGACATCGCTCTCGATTGCTCCAACGCGTGTCCCAAGCAAGTCTGCGAGTCTCTGTCGTCTGCAGTGACCAACCTCGCCAAGTGGCTAGATGACATCGGCCTACTTCTGAATGCCCAGAAAACCCAAGTTCTGTTTGTAAAGCCAAGAGGCGGTGCTGATGTTCAAGAACACGTACGTTGTCGAGGACAATCCCTGGAATCAACAACATCTGCGAAATACCTGGGTGTTGTAATCGACAATGACCTCTCCTGGCAGCCACATATCAGCCATGTAACACGCAAGATCGGGCCAGTAATTGGACAGCTATGGCGACACGGCAGGTCCCTGAGCCTAAGAGCACGCCAAGTCTGGTATGTCAGCATGATACAGGCTCATCTGTCCTACGGATCCAACTGTTTCTTCTCCAGTCTTTCCAAGCAGCTCCTGGATAAACTCCACCGCCTGTCAAAATCCGGTGTCAGAGCGACCCTGCAGCAAAGGACTCTGGTCCCGACTGCCCCCCTTCTCGAGCTACTGGGTGTGCCAAGCTTGCCACAGCTTCTCTTCCAGAAGCTTGCCATCTTCGTTTTCAAATGTTTAAATGACAAGACAAGTCCCCTGTTAAAGAATCTGTTCGTGCCCATCAACGACCCTGCCACACCTCAGCTGAGGACGACACGGGGTCAAGTGTCAAGCCTGCTGAGAGTTCCGTTCCTCCCTGGTCCTGCTGGACGTCGTTCAATTCAGTTTGTTAGCAGCATTCTGTGGAATGCTCTCCCAGTTGCAGTCCGTACGGAAGGTGATTGGCAGACATTTAAAGCTCTAGCCACGGCTCTCGACTTGCCCAGCCTTTACCCATATTAACATTCTCTGTACCTAACTTCATGTCGAAATCCATTTTAACAATCCGCATATCTCTCCTCCTCCCCCCCCCTCTCTCTCTCTCTCTGTCTCTGACACACACACACTCTCTCTCTCTCTCTCTCTCTCTCTCTCTCTCTCTCTCTCTCTCTCTCTCTCTCTCTCTCCCTCTATCTATCTATCTCTCTCTGTTGTTGTTATTGTTATTGTTGTTGTTGTTGTTGTTGTTGTTGTTGTTGTTGTTGTTGTTGTTGTTGTTGTTGTTGTTGTTGTTGTTGTTGTTGTTGTTGTTGTTGTTGTTGTTGTTGTTGTTGTTGTTGTTGTTGGTCATTTTGTGACAGCTTGTACAATTCCCTGTCCAGGTAGTAAAGCGTCTCTCTCTCTCTCTCTCTCTCTCTCTCTCTCTCTCTCTCTCTCTCTCTCTCTCTCTCTCTCTCTCTCTCTCTCTCTCTCTCTCTCTCTCTCTCTCTCTCTCTCTCTCTCTCTCTCTCTCTCTCTCTCTCTCTCTCTCTCTCTCTCTCTCTCTCTCTCTCTCTCTCTCTCTCTCTCTCTCTCTCTCTCTCTTGTTGTTGTTGCTGCTGCTGTGGTGTTGCCGTTGCTGTTGTTGTTGGTCTGTTGTTGTTGTCGCTGTCGCTGTTGTTGTTGCCGTTGCTGTTGTTGTTGTTGTTGGTCATTTTGTAAGAGCTTGGACAGTTCACTTGTCCAGGCAATAAAGCAGTCTCTCTCTCTCTCTCTCTCTCTCTCTCTCTCTCTCTCTCTCTCTCTCTCTCTCTCTCTCTTTCTCTCTCTATCTATATCTATCTTTCCTCTCTCATCATGCATGCGTCACACTCTCATGGAAATTTTTATTTTATTTTTTATTTTTAATAAGATTGCATGCTTCACACTCTCATGTAATATTTCTTTCCTTTCTTCGTCTTTTTGTGAGAGCTTGGACAATCTACTTGTCCAGGCAAGAAGGCAGCAATGCCTGTTCATTCTGGCGAAGTAAAATAAAATATACCAACCAACCAACCATGTCTTTCTGTCCTTCCCCCACTCTATGATCGAGACCTGGAATTGCCTTCCAGCCTCTATTCTCAGTTATCACCCGTCCAAGAAGTCAGCTATGCTGTTACGAGTAATCAAGACAAGAGTACATATACCATGCCACACCAGGACTCGTTTGCGCGCCCCCCCCCCCCCCTCCAGCACAGTATCAATCATCATCATCACGAAGGCGACGGCAACTGGTACGCTAACTGTAACATTTACTGTTACTTTGCTACGTCTGGCTAGCAGACTTTCAGAACAATCACTTCCTCTGAAGGTACACGCTTGTGTGGCTATGCTGGCTATGGAAATACCGGTAGTAGCAATTGGCACACCGTCTGTAGCAAGCACAGGTGTAATACCACTGACATTCACAGGCAGGGAGGTCGTATAAGCCACTCGCCTTTCGGCCAGCAGTGGTAAAACAAACAACAATCCCGAACCCGCCAAGACCTAGTACAGTTCAGTTCCTCCACTGCTCCTGTCCCTCCAGTTACTCCACTGCTCCTGTCCCTCCAGTTACTCCACTGCTCCTGTCCCTCCAGTTACTCCACTGCTCCTGTCCTTCCAGTTACTCCACTGCTCCTGTCCCTCCAGTTACTCCACTGCTCCTGTCCCTCCAGTTACTCCAGCCCGATTGGATCTTCGATTATAGTTCTTTCTTACTGCTTAGCCTTAGCCGCGGCAAGCATTCATCTTTACTTAGTTGACAGTCGGAGCACAGTGACTGACTGTATTTGTAAGGTTAGGAGGGGAATGCGTTGCTTATGACCGTGATGACAGCCAGCAAAGTGTCCGGCGGAAACCTGCCCAACATGAGCGGTGTTCCTTCAATCGTGCTTGTCGGGAAGTGGCCGATTGTATCGATGCTCGGCGCTGTACTGGTCCTGAAGGCGTTAGGTGCCATGGCGACTACGACTACGAGTCTAGGCAAACCATTGCAAACTAAAATAGCACAACCAATTGAGGCGATTCCTGGGAGTTTCTACAGCGGGTTGAAATCACCGAGTGCAAGAATGAGAGGAATTTCGCTGGCGTTGATCAACGAGGCCGTCATGTTCCGAGAAAACGACCGAAGCGAGTACACTCCACATCTGATGTACATCTACAAAAAGGAACGTAATGCAACAACGTACTTGGAAGTGGCAGTGTACGATGTCAGCTACTCGGCTTTTCGAACCTGGCAAGTGTTCGAACGTGAAATCGATTTGAACCAGCTGCTGGGTCCGAAGTGCTGTTGTCTGAAAGAAGGCCTAAGCATAGCTGTGTCCCCATCGAAAGAGCAGATCATTCTATACGGCTTTGGCCCCGGTGAATGTAACAGCCTTTTGTTAGTGTACGGGAACAGAAAAGCGAGAGTTCTGAAAACACATCACGCCCAGGCTAGTCCTCCTGTTGGTGAGTTAGGAATGGCTCTTGCCACCATTCCTGCACGGAGTGTTGACGGAGGAAACACTTCAAGTTCGGCCTACTACCTCCTGTCAATTGGCGGCTGTGCATGGCAGCATTGTCATTACCGATACAGCATAAGCAGGAACTATCAAAATCTGGCCTCCAATACTGTGCATCGCTTACTCATGCAAGACAATCCTGGTGTTGCCGCACAGTGGGAGTTTGTCGACCTGATTGGACCAAAGAGGCCCAGCCCTCAAGCGTTTGCCAGCCTATTTGCCGAAAGTGACACAACTCTACTGTATGTTGGCGGCTGGAAGTCACTGGGAACAAATGCAAGTAGTACGGCCGGATCGACAGTGAGAACTGTTGAAATGGACATCTGGAGATTTGATCTGGTGTCTCAGACCTGGATTGAGCTTGAGAACACCAACAGCATCTACATATATGATAATCGACGCAAGTCAATGTTTCAAAATCCTTCATGGACATGCCCTTTTTCGACTATGACTAAGGTGTCCTACATAGCATCGCAGAGGAAGCTGCTCATTCAAGATGTTGCCTGCAGCAACAGTCCCTGCCCATTGATCTTGTGTGACATTAGAGAAAGGCTTGCTCACTGTACGGAGCCAATTGCTTCTACATACTCTGCTTCACTGCTGCACACAACTTGTGCAAAGGACTTTTTCCTTTCGTCAGGAATGGCGTCGTTCTTTTTCGCATCGCCGGACGGGAAAAACATGATCGAAGCCAACGCATATAGCATCACCCCCGCCCAGGGCAACAGTGCTAAGCATCGAATTGAACTCCACAAGGTGGAGATCACAACAAAATTCCCTGGCTTCACATTTGCAGGCACTAAGACCACGTCCCCGGCCATCAAAGTTCCGATTGGTTCCAAGCCGGGTGAGGTGCAGTACGTGTTCTTTGGAGCAGACAGTTCTTTGGTACTCCAGATCAAATTTCTTCATGAACGGTCGCCTGAGTACACTTTTGTCATGCCTGTATGGATGCTGCGTGCTAGTACCGGCAACAACAATCTTTCACCTTTCTACTACACTCTGCTCTATCCCAAACCCGGGCCAGCTCATCCTCACAGGATGTATCACAGTATAACCTTGGTTACTGCAAATACGGCCATCATGTACGGGGGTTATGACCCCAGCGAAAGGATCATCGACCCATTTCCTTGGTGCTTCAACGTTCGGCGACATTTTTGGACTAAGGCCAGCATCACGCGCGGCACCATTCCGCCCACAAGGGGACAGCATGTGTCATTCCGATACAATGCCAGTGCAGTGGTGGTACATGGTGGAAAGGGCTTATCAGTACACTGGGACAGAGCGGTACTAGGTGATTTGTGGATGTTCGTCCTTGATGACGAAGACCGCTGCCAAGGTCGATGGCATAATCTCACAGACCATATCAATAAGGGACAACTTCCAATCCAATACGGCCACACTGCGACACCTACAGATCGTGGAGCAGTAATTCTATATGGCGGACGGATGCCAGGCCCTTCCCAACTTACTCTCATCACCATACAATCACCAAGCGAGGTTTTCATCCATGATATTGCATTCAGTCCCAGTATCCCAAATCGTTACCATCACAGCCTATCCTTCAGTGACACCGATCTTATTCTCATGGGTGGTGAAGAAATAAACTCGGATGGTCGGAAATTGGCTAATGTCGACTGGGCATTACTCATTTACTTCAAGACAAGGTCAACTGTCACAGTTGCTACCTGGACAAGATTCTTCAAAACTGATATTGGGGCTCACACTGCAGTAGGATCAATGATGTTTGGAGGCACGGACGATAATAGGATAGAGAAACACTTCAGCATTCTCGACACAACTGGCCTGTGCCCTGTTGGACACGAACGAGGTTTTAACAACACATGCCGGCCATGTCCCATTGAGTATTATTCAGCTACTATTCAGCAGCAGTGTATCAAGTGCAACCAATCACTGACCACCGCCAGTGTGGCAGCCACGCACTGCGTCCCTGAGAATCCATGCAAGCCGCACACTTGCAACCAGCACGGCAAGTGTATCGTCAACGATGCCAACTTCAAGCACTACTGCGTTTGTCGCTTTGGCTATCTTAGCAGTGACGACTGTAAAACGCCCTCTGTCTACCTGGCCCTGATGGCAGCTCTTGTCTTTGCGGTCACTCTGACAACTCTCACCATTGCTCTCATTCAGTTCCTGAAAAAACGCAAAGCCCTACATGACAAGGAGATTGAACTGGTGAACACAAATCGTGATCTCTATCGCTCCAAAAGAAAACTCAGTCAAATCGACCATGGAGCACGCATTGCCTGGTGTGATCTGAGGATCAAAAAGCAACTCGCCACTGGACGATTCTGCAAGGTTTTGCTGGCCGAGTTAGGAGATATGACAGTCATTGTCAAACAACTTCCACCATTTGTCACCACATCATCACCGTACGATGCTTTCATTCAGGAAGCTGAAGTTCTTCGAACGCTGCGCCATCCCAACATTGTCATGTTCATGGGAGCCGGAAAGGACCGAACATCAGGTCGACCATTTCTAGTGATGGAACACTTGAGGAGAGGCTCGCTCCACGATGTTCTCCATGACCACTCAAACAACATTGAGCACGCAGATCGACTCCGCTTTTCTCTGGACGCTGCAAGAGGCGTGAAGTATCTTCACAGTACACGTCCGCCCAGGATTCACCGCGACATCAAGTCAGCCAACATGCTGGTCAGTGACAAGTGGGTGGTGAAAATAGCCGACATGGAGACTACGAGATTTCTAGCAATCTTACGGGCCAGCACGTCAAACGAGGCAATGGCGGCACAGCAACCCGATGCTAAGAGAGAAGTGGATGGCGCCCGTACAACATCCTTCACGAGCCCGGCTCAATCTGACCAGCTGACAACACCTCTGCTGGAAAATATACCTAGTACTACTACTGCTGCTAATGATGATGATGATGACGGCGGTCATGCTACTAACCACGGCAATGATGCTGCTGGAGATATGGAAGGTATGACATCGCGCATCGGAATGACGTGTGGCGTGGGCACTGATCGCTGGAGATCCCCCGAATCTATCAAGAAGAATATCTACACGGAGAAACACGATGTCTATAGGTGAGCTTCAGCGATAGGTGCATGTACTTCTACAGTAACTTAAATTAAATTAATAAATTGAATACAGTACTCGGCCTATGATCGTTGAGCAGATATGGCCAGCTCTTTGAAACACAAAATGGTTTTATCCATCGCCGCATGTTTCTGAGTGTTGCCATGAGTACTTCGGGTTATGTACTCTTGGTGTTACTGTTAGCCACAGAGCCACAGACCAGTTGACTATAATGAACACCAGAAATGAAAGTATGCCGCGTGTGGTGGGTTACAGGGTGGGTTACAGGGTGGGTTACAGGGTGGGTTACAGGGTGGGTTACAGGGTGGGTTACAGGGTGGGTTACAGGGTGGGTTACAGGGTGGGTTACAGGGTGGGTTACAGGGTGGGTTACAGGGTGGGTTACAGGGTGGGTTACAGGGTGGGTTACAGGGTGGGTTACAGGGTGGGTTACAGGGTGGGTTACAGGGTGGGTTACAGGGTGGGTTACAGGGTGGGTTACAGGGTGGGTTACAGGGTGGGTTACAGGGTGGGTTACAGGGTGGGTTACAGGGTGGGTTACAGGGAGGGTTACAGGGTGGGTTACAGGGTGGGTTACAGGGTGGGTTACAGGGTGGGTTACAGGGTGGGTTACAGGGTGGGTTACAGGGTGGGTTACAGGGTGGGTTACAGGGTGGGTTACAGGGTGGGTTACAGGGTGGGTTACAGGGTGGGTTACAGGGTGGGTTACAGGGTGGGTTACAGGGTGGGTTACAGGGTGGGTTACAGGGTGGGTTACAGGGTGGGTTACAGGGTGGGTTACAGGGTGGGTTACAGGGTGGGTTACAGGGTGGGTTACAGGGTGGGTTACAGGGTGGGTTACAGGGTGGGTTACAGGGTGGGTTACAGGGTGGGTTACAGGGTGGGTTA
Organism: Sycon ciliatum; assembly: GCF_964019385.1. NCBI lineage: Eukaryota > Metazoa > Porifera > Calcarea > Leucosolenida > Sycettidae > Sycon > Sycon ciliatum. The sequence goes on from NC_088643.1 coordinate 66,074,454, forward strand.
CAGGGAGGGTTACAGGGTGGGTTACAGGGTGGGTTACAGGGTGGGTTACAGGGTGGGTTACAGGGTGGGTTACAGGGTGGGTTACAGGGTGGGTTACAGGGTGGGTTACAGGGTGGGTTACAGGGTGGGTTACAGGGTGGGTTACAGGGTGGGTTACAGGGTGGGTTACAGGGTGGGTTACAGGGTGGGTTACAGGGTGGGTTACAGGGTGGGTTACAGGGTGGGTTACAGGGAGGGTTACAGGGTGGGTTACAGGGTGGGTTACAGGGTGGGTTACAGGGTGGGTTACAGGGAGGGTTACAGGGTGGGTTACAGGGTGGGTTACAGGGTGGGTTACAGGGTGGGTTACAGGGTGGGTTACAGGGTGGGTTACAGGGTGGGTTACAGGGTGGGTTACAGGGTGGGTTACAGGGTGGGTTACAGGGTGGGTTACAGGGTGGGTTACAGGGTGGGTTACAGGGTGGGTTACAGGGTGCCGGGAGGCTATGACTACTACTTGAGTAGTAAGTAAGTTATAGTGTATAACAGTTGCAATGGACAATGCATGGTCATGCTGGACAATGCATGGTCATGCTCGCCGGCTATTACTTCAACCTATCATGCATTGTACTGCTGCACAACCGGTATCATGAAGTAGTAGTAGCCTTCAAGGCAGATTTGACCGTTCATTGGGAACTGGCATACATGTATTTTAATTGGTGATGGTGGAATCCCTTAATAAAACAAAAAAGGTGGTCACTGCCGGAGTAGTCTTCTTTACTTACGGCCGGTAGCCAGGAACAAACCGTTTCTTTATCTAATCTCGCCTAGGAAAAATCACAAGTGGAAGCAAAAGTTTGTACAGTATACTGAATACAGTCGATTCGAAGCATTCTCCTGGCTGCTGCTAGGCACCGGCGGATTCTGCTCGAAAAGGTGGCAGATTCTGCTCGAAAAGCAGTGGAATTGGCAGAACCATACAAACCTTATGGCGGGCAGTTCCTTGAATTCTGCTCCATTTCTTTATCCACATACCAAACATGCATGAAACTTACCAGAAAAAGTACCGAATTCTGCCAATTTTTCTGCCGGCATTATCCGCCTGTGCCTAGCTGCTGCAGGCAATCCTCAGTTGGAGTTAAATGGACCCCATTGAAATTGATGTGGAAGTATTACATGTACAGTCGACTCCTGATATAACGAACCACATTGTGCAGGATGATTGGTTCTTTGTGAAATGAAATGCAGCAAGTCATGACTGGTATCTGGCCCATGACTGTATGAGTGCACTAGGTGAACATGCGGCCCTTAATGATAATCATTTAAAAGGTTTGTTATAAACGAAAACGTTCACTGAAAAGGGGAAACAATTGTCTGGGTTCAAACAGGGACATGGAGACCGATACCAGTCATGACTTGCTGCATTTCATTTCACAAAGAACCAATCATCCTGCACAATGTGGTTCGTTATATCAGGAGTCGACTGTACTTTACTACGTGTGTCATGTAGAAACGAGGAATCAGAGCAATCAGATTATGTGGCATATGCTGTTAGAATAGGGCAGGCTTTGCACGGTGGCAGGAATGTAACTTCATGAATTTATCGTATTCTCCCCGCAGCTATGGTGTGGTGATGTGGGAACTGTGCACTCGCCAAATACCCTATGCACATCTTCACAACTCGGATGACATCCTTGATGAAATTGCCAGCGACAGTAAACTGATCTTCCCGCCGAACATCCGCTATCCATATCGTCATCTTGCAGAGCAATGCACGAAGAGCGATCCTCAAGAGCGACCGTCGATGCACCGTATCGTGCAGGAGTTGACCTCACAGCTTGATGCGACTTGAATTTCAGAGTCCCAGCACCGCCGCCAGTACGTGGATCTACACCTCAGTACGAGCACAAAGTCATAACGTGTCATACATGCGTGGTCAGAACGTAAGCCCTGTTTCTGCAATTTTCCCATCTCCTCCTCTTTCCTAATTTAGCAGTACTACAAGACAGTAAACACATGAGTATACACATGAGTATACACATGAGTACACACATGAGTACACACATGAGTACACACATGAGTACACACATGAGTATACACATGAGTATACACATGAGTATAGTAGTGCTAGTGCAGTCTAGTAGTGATAAGCCTCAGCATGCATTGGCATGAGAGCATTGGCATGCTTGAGCAGCACAATACAATGTAGTACAATGTCATGTAGCAATGTCATGTGATTGTTTTTGCTCTGCGTGCTCCAATGGCAGTGGGGGACTGTGCACATGCACATGATGTGTCCATCCAGTTGTACTCATTAACTCATGCTATAGCACATCGCGGGTTCTCCTGTGACTGTCCCATGAGTGTATTTCAAACCCGGTCTGATTGATTTGCTACAAAGCCATGCTACACTGCCACACGCTCACTGCGATTGCATGTCCCCTCTTTCCGCCAACAATTACGTGCAGCCAGATTTCAGTGTCAACATGCCATTGAACCGCATTCTCTCAGAATCGCCATGTTTCTGCACGTGTGAAGCATTCTCCTCTGCAGTCCAGGCATAATTTGTTTGCACCCACCGCAATGGAAGGCTGGTCATAATAACTTTTCTGCATAATATGTTACCTTTAAATTAATCTACTTTTTTTAAAGTACATGTACTATTTGGAAGTTGGTTGCTCCAACGAGGAGCACACGCTTCTTGCCGAACTTGACACTTGACTGACTCACGACTGCCATCCGGAGCACACGAGGAGCACGTCGCACCTTTCGCTCGGCAAACCTGACAACTTCCTGACCATTACCGCCGAAGTCGCAACTTCTAAGTTCGTATTGTTGTCCCTCACGCGGACGTGCGACTAGTTGTTGGAGGTGACAGCGTTGTGAATAGCTATACTGGCTCTCAACGTCTGTTCAGCACAACTCCATGAGCGACTCTGACTCACGCTGCTACCTGGGGCTTCACGAGGTGTTTGTTGCGCTGGAAACAAAGCGTCTCTGTAAGTTTGTATCCCTGGTGATGGTTTGGCCTGGAGAGCAGTATATAAGTGGTGCTTTTCAGGCACAATCTTCCTCAGCCTACTCAAGCTCAACTGATGAGGGGTGAATTCCCCGAAACACTGTGTATTGAGCAGGGAGTGGTGCTTTCTTTCAGGTTTGCCGAGCGGAAGGTGCGACGTGCTCCTCGTGTGCTCCGGATGGCAGTCGTGAGTCAGTCAAGTGTCAAGTTCGGCAAGAAGCGTGTGCTCCTCGTTGGAGCAACCAACTTCCTGACCATTACCGCCGAAGTCGCAACTTCTAAGTATGTATTATTTGTACATGTATAACTATTATGCTGAACGGTCACTGCTTGGAAGGTCCTTACACCATAGAGTTAAGTGGTAGAACATCGCTGGTCGTAGCTCAGCGAGGTCAGTCCCCCTGCGATCAACTGGTAGCTTCTAGCCATGCACAATGGGCACGCTCTACATGGATACGGCTAATGGGATTATCGGCACTTGTGCCAGTGGCTGTGGGACTTATCCCCCCCCCCCCAATGTGGGCGCTGCATCTGCCGCTGGTTTTACCGCAAGCTTGATACTACCTTTTTTTTAAAAGAAGTCAATGCAGACCTTCAAGAAGAAGGTGTACGACCACCTGCACTAGTCTGGCTGGTATTAGGCAGCCGGCCGCTTCCAGCTTCTTCCGGGATCATGCCCTGTGCTTCTTGCCTATTCTGAGTAGCTAAATTCCACTTCTACCCTTATGGTACCCTTCATTTGACACTGTTCTTCACTCCCACTTAATAGGCATACCGGTATGCATAGCCTGTCAAGGCGACCACTCCGATAAGGTGCCCACCTGTCCTAGAAGACCACTGAAACCAGGACCAAGGGATGCTATTTCCACCTAATGGCCCTGGATAAGGAGACCCCCTGGTAACAGAGACCACGTCGTTAAGTTTGAACGTCCCTTGAGCTGCAGTCAGTGCAGTCAGTGCAGTCAGTGCAGTCAGTGCAGCCAGTCAGTGCAGTCAGTGCAGTCAGTGCAGTCAGTGCAGTCAGTGCAGCCAGTCAGTGCAGTCAGTGCAGTCAGTGCAGTCAGTGCAGTCAGTGCAGCCAGTCAGTGCAGTCAGTGCAGTCAGTGCAGTCAGTGCAGTGAGTGCAGTCAGTGCAGTCAGTGCAGTCAGTGCAGTCAGTGCAGTCAGTGCAGTGAGTGCAGTGAGTGCAGTGAGCTGCAGTGAGTGCAGTCAGTGCAGTGAGTGCAGTGAGTGCAGTGAGTGCAGTCAGTGCAGTCAGTGCAGTCAGTGCAGTCAGTGCAGTCAGTGCAGTCAGTGCAGTCAGTGCAGTCAGTGCAGTCAGTGCAGTCAGTGCAGTCAGTGCAGTCAGTGCAGTCAGTGCAGTCAGTGCAGTCAGTGCAGTCAGTGCAGTCAGTGCAGTCAGTGCAGTCAGTGCAGTCAGTGCAGTCAGTGCAGTCAGTGCAGTCAGTGCAGTCAGTGCAGTCAGTGCAGTCAGTGCAGTCAGTGCAGTCAGTGCAGTCAGTGCAGTCAGTGCAGTCAGTGCAGTCAGTGCAGTCAGTGCAGTCAGTGCAGTCAGTGCAGTCAGTGCAGTCAGTGCAGTCAGTGCAGTCAGTGCAGTCAGTGCAGTCAGTGCAGTCAGTGCAGTCAGTGCAGTCAGTGCAGTCAGTGCAGTCAGTGCAGTCAGTGCAGTCAGTGCAGTCAGTGCAGTCAGTGCAGTCAGTGCAGTCAGTGCAGTCAGTGCAGTCAGTGCAGTCAGTGCAGTCAGTGCAGCCAGTCAGTGCAGTCAGTGCAGTCAGTGCAGTCAGTGCAGTGAGTGCAGTGAGTGCAGTCAGTGCAGTGAGCTGCAGTGAGTGGTCGTCTTACACAGGTTTCCCTGCATGTACTTTCACAAAACAGTTTCAGGGCACTGAATTCCAGCAAAAAAAGTGCCGCGTGTTCGTAAGGAATGTCTTTCTTTTCTTGGTGCCGCAAGAAGATTATGCATTGGTCTCCCGGATCCCCTAGTAAAATAGGTGTAAATATAGGCAATGGCCAGTGGCCAACTTCTCCAAGAGGGGCATAATCAGGTTATCGCCCGATTGATGACCATCATGTTGTTTGTATTCTTTATTTAGAGCGGGAAGTCCAAAACAGGCCCCAGCCTAATAACAATGGTCCCACTAGTGATGTCATTTTGAAAAGAGCACAGTCATAAAGATTGTCCACTAAGATAAAAAACGATTTCTGAGTCAAAATACCCCCATGTTGCATGCTGGTGTGGCGCTTTTTCTCTTGCAGCAGTGGGTCCGCGTCGTCCCCCGGCCAGGGAGGGCGCAGTGCAGTCAGTACAATTAAGGAATGTGTTACCCTATGGTAAAGGTGTCTACCCAAATGTGTATGGATTCATACAGGGAGTGGTCAAATACCATAAAGTTATTATAGGTATTTGACGACTCCCTGGATTTATACAAAAGCAGCACGTGGCTGTGGCATAGTACTTGCAAACCCTACAGCAGATCACCCCTCCCATATCAATAGAACTTCTACATTGGTTCTAAGAACTACACTAGTTTTAAAAGAATGCGATGGATGCCGTTAGAAGCACCCACAATACGGAGTGCAATAAATACCGTACAATGCGTAGTCAAAAAAATTAAATGAGTGCACAAAGAAGTCAACAGCTAGAAAGCAGAAAGCGGGGGCCAGCACGCCCAGCTTACTACACAGTTTGTGTGCATAGCACAGCAGTGCAACCATGCATTGGCTGGTGGAAGAAGGAAAAAAATCTACTAAAGCTGAAGAACTAGGGGAATCAGGCCAGCTGATATCACTATTGCAGTATTCAGCAAACCTGTGCGCCATCTCCTGAAAAATGACGAGAATAATAATGAATTTAGAGCAAGTTTTGCAAAGCAGTTTTATAAGAATAGTTGTATTTGTTCGTCTCAATCCCTACAAAGCACCTATTCTTGAAGCAAGGCCTCTGCATCGGCTCTCTTGGCAAAAGAGTTTGCTTTGCCTTGATAGCGTGCACCACGTCCCCCACCCTTGCCGTCCAGAACCTTCGCTATCCTGACACAGAGAAAAAGGAGAACAGCAGGGACACATTCCGAAGAACACAGTTTAGAACGCGAGGCTCCGTCACAAACAAGAAGCAAATCATGGGCTTTGTAGTGAAGTCAACAGAACATTAACCGCTCACATCCGTTTTCCACAAAAAATATCCGGATAGGCAAGGAAACCGGATAATCGAACACACATACTGTATGTATGTATGACATATGCTGCAAAACAATTTACGTCCGGATAAGCGAGGTCTGACTTTAACGTTACTGTATTAAACACCCTGACAGTAGCCATTCTCTGGAACGCCCCCAGCCCCTTGTCCAGCAATGTCCATTGTCATCTCCGTACAGACCAGTTGTCAGCAATGGACAGCCTCTGACGCTACCAATGCATCATAATATTCAAAGAAAAACTGGATTCATTGTTTTCACTAAAGGCTAGAGGCTGTGACAGTCGGTGCAGCTTATCAATACCTTCATCAATTTTATTCCTCGTCATCTCTACAATGCACACTAGATTTTCCAATTTGCCTCTTCTCTTTTCTTCGCATGTTCAGATAGAGTGTTTCGCTCCCCCATTTCGCCTTGGGTAAGTAGTCTTTCTGGTTGAGTGTGCCACAGTTGTCTGAATTGGAGTAAAGCTTGCTGCACTCTCCACGGATAGAGCGCTCTGACTTGGATGCTCTGGGCTGATGATAAGAATTTTATTGTCCACAGGATGCGATTGCGATTTGGCCTGTTGCTCTGAGCCCAACCAGGTTGAGACCGCTAGCCATCCAGAGGCTGACTACAGCGTACCGGTGGGTGGCTACTGTAAGACATGTTATTATAACGAGTCGCAAATTTAACGATTGTCCAAAATTCATAGGTTAACGAGAAGATATGTTAACGATCTTGCAGTATTCTGCCATATCCACACACAGCATATATGAAGCAGTACGGCCTCAACGGATCTTATTATAACGAAGAAATGTCATCCGTTAAAACGTTAGATTTGCTTCCTCGTTATATATACATGTCTTACAGTATGTGCTCAATCTGCGGACAGCTAGCATTTCCAGTGGCTAGTTCGATTGAAAGAGGCTTTTCAGAGCCGTAGACCCTGCGCACTCCAGGCGTCGACATCGTACAAAGTCTGCTGCTGCATCTTGAGAGCCATCGGATGATGACCGTTGCTGATTGTACTGAATTGTCACCGGAGAAGATGCGCTACCAGACGATGAATAGATGCTGTGTGACCGATACAAGGAGACGTTCAACAAGGCAGCTGTCAAACTTCGGAAATATCTGATTACTGGTGGCCTGCCTTCTTGAAGGAGGCGACCATTTTCCGCCCAGCATAAGCTGAGAAGATGCCGGAAGATCTCAAGCAGAATGAAGCTGTTCCTGGTCCGTCTAGTGTGCCTGCTGCTGAGTTCAAGCCGTATGTTGAGGAGCGGTCGCAAGAAACAGTCAGAGAAGCCAATACCTCTGACAGCCTTCTCAACCCTGTCCAGATGTGGGTGTCGATGTTGAGGAGTGGAGACCTACCCATCCTGTAAATGATAGCACTGTGACATTGCCAAGCCGTGACCAATTCGGCAGATGCCGAGCGGAGTTTCTTCATAATACTAGTGTAACCTTGTCTTATCCGTGCGTCGTAGGTTGTTATCTCCAGCCACGACGAAGATGCTTGTCTTCGGGTATCACAGCAAAGGTGTTGAATACAGTGCTTTCCAGCAGACCGCTACATCCACACTTTTCGACGCATTTTGTTGTTGTTTAATGCCGCAATGATTAGCCGTGGTTGGCTATAAAACCCTGCAATCGCCATGCAAAGTGGTCATTGGCTACCCCAGCCATGTATTGCTTGGAATATAAAAATAAAAAAATGTCTTGTGCAAGTTTTGTGACTTATTCCTCAAATTCACTCCTGCCAGTACGGCAGCCGTGCACTTGACTACGAGTCCCATGTGCGCGGGCAAGGTTTGGTCGTCGCTTGGAGTCAGCACCATTCAGCCTGCATCCTGTGAGATTCTGGCATCAACACTTAAGCCTCGCTTCAAGGACCTTTCCGTGCTGCGCAAGGATGACCGTTCTTTCGATGGAGTGGTACACGCCAGATTATTCGTTTGTGAAATTCATGGTTCATTACATCACTGAAAACATCATTTTTTTCATTAAAAATTAAAACACAATTCATTAACACAATGGAGTTGTGTCTTACTTGGGTCCAAGTGATGACACCTTGTCAGCAGGGCCAGCCACTAAGAATGGTCCTGGACCCTTGTCCGGGCCGCATGTCACAAACAGTACCACATCCTGTATGGGTACAACAGACACATACACACACACTGGTATTACCGTATTTAACCGGTTGTAAGTCGACCCCCCTATCTGGAGGTCACAATTCTGCGTTTCAAAGTTTTCACCCAAAGAAGCACTACTAACCACCTCCTGCTACTAACACATCAACAAATCATGTAAACATTCCTTATTGGAGGATAACGTCCCAATCCTTGAAAAAGGCCAATAAACTGGCAAAAATGTATAAACATGGTGCACTCGTGCATGCAGTGCAGGTCATTTTTGTAAGATACTGATAGTTCCCGGTTATAAGTCGAATCCCGGTTGTAAGTCGACCCTCACCCTTTCTCCTTCTATTTTCAGTCATAAAAGGTCGACTTACAACCGGAAAAATACGGTACATACATGTACTTGCCAAGACCAATGGGCATGACATCATTGAGATGGCCATGTTGTTGTTGTTGCTGTTGTTGTTGTTGTTGTTGATGATGATGCTGTTGTTGTTGTTGTTGTTGTTGTTGTTGTTGTTGTTGTTGTTGTTGTTGTTGTCATTGTTTAGACAGCAGAGTAGGCATACGGGGTTGCAAATCATGCTCATAATGAGACATCTACAGTCCATTCATAAAAAAGATGATATCCTAGCTTTTGGCCATAAGTGCGTCAATTTTTAGAGTTTCTCACACGTTTTTCTGCAATCCGCCATGGAATGCTCTTTCCAATTTTGTTTCTGAAGTCTATTTCTCCAAAAAGCAAGCCATAACAAGAATAGGATTTCGGCCAGGTTTTGCCCCCAAAGCGCTGAATTGGGGAAAAACCATGAAAATCCTCTTGCATAACAGTACACTGTCCGGTTCGAACCCCCAGTTGAGGTACCTTTTTAGGACCCTTTTTCAAGTTTCAAATCTTGCGGCACTGCACCGTGTACAACAAAATCACGAAAACTCACCAAATACGGGAGCTTGCCAGATCAGCCAGCACTCATCTGTTTCTGAATGGACTGTACATGCTGAGACATCCAGACTACTGGAAGCTTTACTTGATCACAAGAGTTCTACCAGTTCTATCGCTAGAGCTAAGTACCTGCAATGAGATCCCCCCCCCCCCCCATCCCGCTCCTCCTGCTCCTCTTGCTCATCACCATCATCAACATCGTCATCAGAAGAAATCCACGGTAAGTGCCCACAAGCATACAGCCCATACAGAGTCCTACTCAGATGACAAGGGTAGCAAAGCTATGACATCAACAATGCTGCACCAGCTATGTCAACTCTGTTGTGTCACATTATGCCCACATGATCTTGATCGCAAATCATCCATACCTGGCCTTCGAGTCCTGACGCCAACGCATTCATAAATGACATGTCACCTTCTTCCCTAGTAACAGAAATACATGCACACACGTGCAAACACGTATTCACCAGAAACACACAGATCACACCGGATAAAGAAATTGAGGTGTTGATTCATGAACTACAGCACTAGCCACTTTCAAATTGGCACTGAATTGACCGCTCCTATCTCCTCTACTTAGCTATATACCCCGCGCTGCTTCAAAAGGTTATCGGTTGTTTAATCGTGGAACTCTTGAGTTACAACAAACGAGCCCTTGCTTTCCTTCGTATACCTCTTGGATTAAAAAATCGAGTTTGAGGTTGTAAGGCCACACCAAGTTATTTCTATGTTTCGCGTTACCGCACGCGTACCTTTTCGAATCCTTGACAAGAAAAAAAAAGAACCGAGACAAGTCAATCGATGGCTGTTCTGGCGAACATTCTCTAGCCAGTATGGCAGATCAGAGGTTATCAGCTTCTCGATAATCTTGCATTCCAGACGATGGTACGTAGAAGGTGCATTCGAGAGATGAACATTTCTATTTTTCCAAGCCGTGCAGTAGGGCCTGCTCACCAAGCGAGCGGAGATTCCAGGTGTCAAGGACTTCGAGATTTTCCACGATCGCGATGGAGCGGAATTCCACTCGACTCATGTCAAAGTGCAGAAGGAGCCATCCATGAAATTCGTTATTGTATCGCTCCAGCCCAGTCTGCCAACTGTCCTGTGGCGACTTGTCATTTTGGATAAGTGACAGTTTGGTAGTGCTATTCTGTGTGCAACATGGCTCAGTACACATAGAATGGAGTTTTGTTTTTTCCTCTGTTTTTGTTTTGTTCCGCCTGCCCACGTGCCTTTTCCAGAAAATGTCCGACGCGAAACATAGAATTAACTTGGCGTGGCCTAAGTTTTGCGCTCTAAAACAGGCAGGTCTGGCTTTGGGCAGGAAAACACCTACACTTATACTTGTGTTCGTGTTGGTGTATCGGTAATGTGGCGACACATGAGGACACGGAGTTGGCTCTACCCACCACTGCTCGAAAGCTTGTATAAACTTGAATGCATACGCAGAAACCCAGCCAAACGAGTGGGTGCGGATTCGGAGAATCTCCAAACGAAAGCAACTTATTTCGCCTCTACTCGTTTACCCAAAATAAGAATGCTGCCCCGAAACAGATGCACATACCGGTGAATAGACAAGACAGGCTTGGGAGGTTTCTCTGCTAGATGCTTGGCCACCAGCAGTTCAGCAATTTCTACAAGTTGATTACGTAGTACCTAGAGTTCAAGAGCACAACCATGAGCATCAACATAATATGATGAACATGATGGAGGTAACGACGACAGAAACCAACAGCAGCAGTAACAGCAGCAGCAGCTATACATAATCAGAGATGGTGTCATCGAGAGAACACAGATTTTGAACATGAATAATAAACTTCATGGCTTGCACGAGAACCAGTCAGACAGACTTCTCTGTAGACTTCTCTGTAGGCATGAGTTAAAAGAGTAATAGTTTGTTCCCTTGTTGACAGTGTCATAAAAACAGTGCCGATAATAATACTGTGTGCGTACAGGCATTAGAGAGTAGACCACTGTGCTGGTCCAGTGCTAAAGTATAGTAGTCGAGTAGAAATGGCACTAGAATTGCATTGCCAAGCTGCTCTACTCCATGTGTGGAGTGATGCAGATTTGTACAACAATGCACACACTTCCCCAGCCACCCCTCTGCAACAAAACATTTCATATGCTGGCTACAGCTAACTTATGATATGCCCCGTTCGATCCTACCTACGCAGATGCGGTAACAACGCCAGCTTGAGTGTGTTGCACCGTGTCCCTTGCTCAACAAGTGTGGCAAAGATTTGACCAGATACACATAAAACATAGCCCACCTTGGTCGTCGTCTTCTGTGTCTTCAGGAGGCGATCAACAAACTGTGGATGCTCCTCGGGACCGCAGCTGAAATCAACATACAGGATGGAAAGAGAATACCACTGGTCCCACTGATCTCTGTAGGAATTTGACCTTTGGGTTTACTACAGTATTAGGGAGAAGAAGGTGTGACTTATGATCAGGGTAATACCAAGACTACATAAGCTCCCAAGAGTGTGGCGAAAACTCACATCACGTGTTCAAAGTAAGAAAAAAAGTACGATTTGTACTACGTACAACGGAAGCTAGCGTGCGCAGTCCGAATATCTGCCATGATCATGCTGATGACTCGCACAAGCTGAGGGGGGGGGGGGGGGGGGTTCTGTCAGGGAGTGCTATTTTTTAAACTCCATTGGTCGCTAAAATAGGCTGGGGGCGTACAACGGGGAGTCGGACACTACACCACTGGCACATGATGTGAGTTTGTGCCACCGGCGAACCCATAGAAAGGGTATCCAGAGCTGCACACACACTTGGGAGTTCATGTACATGTACTCTTGGTATTACGGTGGTACATATTTGCACGTCGTAGGAACTAGGAAGTGTCCCTGGCATTGTACTGTCCGCAACATCATCATCATTGGCATCTATAGCTACTCTACTCTACTCTGTTCTGCTCTGCTGACAGGAACAGTGCCACCAATGGCATTATCCTCTGCTCTTGCAGGTGTTCCCTAGCAGTGGGAACATTGTGTGTGCTGAATAGTGTCGTGAAGGAAGAACTACTCATGCCACAGCTTGGCTGCTGATGGTTATCTGTTTCCAGCCATCTTTCATGATGGCCCTAGCGCTTAGAACTTCCACTACCGAGAGAGGAAGAGGAAGTACACACTTCAGATGAGCAGCTCAAGGACGTACTGCAGTCGTCTAAGCCGATGGATACAACAGAACACCAAAGCTCCCCCCCCCCCCCCCCCAGGACCGTACAACAGAATGCCAGAGCTCCCCTACAGACTTTTTTTAGCCAGGACACTTTGCAAGGAAGGCACGGAACACAGGCAACACTACTCAACACCTCTCACCTGAGCAAGCGAGTGAGCTGCCGCTCTGTGTCCACACAGCGCTGTAGTAGTGCAAGGGCACGCTGGCCAGCAACGTAATACAGCAGCGTGTGGCCGCGCTTGCTCTCAGTGTGTAGCAGCTTAATGGCCTGGTGAAGGTGCAAGAGCAGAGGAACACAGTTAGCAGTAGTGCCGAAACCCTACCATAGCGATGCCCACAAAAGCCCGTGAGCGTATACGTGAGTTTTCGTCATATTTGTATTTTGGCAGGTCGATTGTTCTCACACATAGGCGTATACGCTTGTAATTGTGTTTATCAGCGTGGGGTGTGGAGATCGGGGACATGCAGCCCTGTAAACAAGGTATTCCTGTGGTATTACAGTGGGGGAGAGACTGGGTTCACTTATAACTTATAAGTCCATGCGCTTACATGCGAGGGCGTGCATATACCGGTACCCGGATATAGGCATATCGGCTTTTATGTGCATCATTACGGTATGCACTCATATGTCTAACAACTGATCCGGGTCCTGATCAACTCCAATGACAGCTTATTCTTATGAGAAGTCACAAAAAATGTGAGTTATCCTAATATGATGGTGCGACAAATTGTGACAGCAGTGAGGTTCTGCCACACGGTAAAACGTGCCAAAGTACGTATGGAAACTTCGCCGCGGTACGGGATTTAGTTTGATACGGATTTTTTCATACCGTTTTCCGTGCGAAGCACGCTTCACACGGACTGGACTCCGTGTGAAAAGTGAGCGTACAGAGTACATGTGGCGGGGTGTTCGTGCATGCTTCGAGCATGCTACGTGCAGCAGAACCGGTGCAACGTACGAAAAATCCGTGTCAAACTTCACTGCAGTTGACACGGAGTTTGGTACGTAGTTCCGTGTAGCAGAACCCCTCTAGTGTCTGTTACAGGCGGCAGGCATAGGGTTGGGCAAGTGAACTGATTTACTGGAACAAACAAACTACCGTAAACCGTGAAATTATTGCCATGGTCTAATTTCTGCGAAATTCGCGAAATTTAGACAGCGCGAAAAGAGATCCATGAAAGGTTTAGCAAGAATGCCATTCTGCAATCGCAAAATTAAAACCTCGCAAACCTGTCCGGATTCTGAAAACGCGAACTAAAACGCAGCGAAAATTTCACGCTTTACAGTAGCAGAAGGAGTTTGAGCAGAATTTGCATGCGTATTAGCACCTCATTGACCCCGCTCGTTCCTAATTGTTTATTCCATTTGGCCTAAGCGAAGACTAGCCAAGCTTACTTGGCGATGCCAACGCGAAAAGGCTGATGATAATGCGCAGAATGAGTCTTGAATTTCATTGCATTGTGTCTACTGAAGTATCAAAAAATGGAAGCTGAATTTCAAAGTACACCAGGCTGCACTAAGCTGCATCACTCGTTCTGAAAACGTCATTGAATTTAAAACAATACGGGTGAGCGTGACCCTTACCTGCAAGTGACTGATATTGGAGACATGAGTACCACAACACATGTTAGAATCAATACCTGCACCAGTACCGGCAGCAACAGCAACAGCAACAGCAGCAGCAACAGCAACAGGAACAGCAGCAGCAGCAACAGCAGCAGCAGCAGCAGCAGCAGCAGCAGCAGCAGCAGCAGCAGCAACAGCAGCAGCAGCAGCAGCAGCAGCAGCAGCAGCAGCAACAGCAGCAGCAGCAGCAACAGCAGCAGCAGCAGCAACAGCGAGAATATCAGACAACATGTAGGACTAATATGCAGGGGGCTGTCATTCCACATTACGAGTCTTATACAGGCAACAAACGATCTGAAGCAAGCGGTTCCAACGAGTAACTACGAGTACCACATCCCGTTAGAAGTAACGTCACAAACTGCTTGAGCAGCCTCCCCACTGTTAAACACCGTGGGTTTCCATGATTCCAAAATTTTGTAATTTTCCTGGCCTCCATGATCTCTGGTATGTGACTCTAGTGCATGGAGACCATGCGGGACTTGCAGCATCAACATTGAATGCATTTTGCTTTGTTTGTGCAAGTGTGCAAGCAGCCTACCTTGAATTTCCACAACACGTACTGGACCAACATGATCAGCTGGCAGGCCTCTGGAGCGAATCTGAGCACCAAAACAACCAATTTTTCAATATGAGAATTTTCACAAGGCACTCTATGAAGGAAAACACACCTGCACACTAGCATTTTTTGGGTGGGAAATAAGCATGAGGGAGAGTATCCTTTTCGAGAAAAAATACACACCTAATATTCAAAACAAAACACACGCCTAATATTCATGTTGCGGCTTGGCAGTAAAGTATGTTTCACTTCAGATAGTTCAGCGCACGTATTACACTATGGTTAACCTGGTTATGCTGTCCTCCTACTTCAACAGCTACTTTTATTTATGCACAGTCAGTACAGCTACACAGCTACTCATATGACCACCAGCAAGACTGAGAAGGGGGGGGGGGGGGTACCACACAGGCCAATCTGGGCTACCATACAGACCAATCCATGGCACCACACAGACCCATCCATGGCCCCACACAGAGGACAACATAATAATCACTGCACACTGATGAATACCTTACATACCTTCAGCGGGTTTATGGGATGTCACATACAGACATCAAGCACCCACACATGAAGGTACGAAGAACACCCCCCATGCACATGGCCATGGAATGACAGCAGGCATGCTTGCCCCCCCCCCCCCCTTCAGCACAATGTCATGTACATGACTGTACATAACTGTACCGCCACAAGTACAACTAAACACACCCAGACACGTACGTACGTACAGGTACTAGTGTACTGGCGGCTACTGGACTAAATCCAGCTGGCAGCTGGTGCCGGTTTCCCCCCTGGACTTGTCGACTGGGGCACTCGAGATGATAGTGCATCATATCAGTGGGAGTACTTCCCACTGTGCTGGAAATGAGCATCCTCATGCACTTCCTTTTTCACTGCATGCACACCCGGTACCCCGGTATAGTAGTGCTTCACCACCAGCATGCATGCTAGCACTTGACTACATGTATCACCAGCATGCATGCTAGCACTTGACTACATGTATCTCAGACTATGCAAAGTAAGTTAGTTCACACAGTCCACAGGTCTGCAAAAGGAATGTGATAAGTGTGCAAGGTCTGAAAACAGTATGATGCCTGCCCGGAAGAGGAAGAAGGCAAGAAGTCACCCTTCAGGCTTCAAGGACTGAGCTTGGCAGCACACTAGGCCATCATTACGCTTATCATGAGAGCCCTTTTACAAGCTTCCTTATGTGAATCCTGGTCTTGGCACAGCTTAGCCTAAGCTGACAGCTCTGTAAGAGACGACATGGGATTGGATGCTGATGAGATATCTTATGACCTGATACACAATGACAAACTGTCAGAGGGAGTTCCTAAATACTACTAGTACCAACACAGAGAATCGATTCCGGCAAAATAAATGAATAAGTTATTTACAGCTTGAACGAGTATTCTGTAGCATGGTGATGTCTGCGGCCTTCATACTTTCGATAGCTTTAATTAAATTATGACCTCCTCGCAGATTACTTGCACAAAACTATAATTATGATTTATTGAACATGACCAACTAACCTCATTCAGTTCATCTGACCCTGACTCCACAAGGCGAGGCGTCATGGGACGACATTCTAAAATTGCGTTGTTCACCATGCATTCCAGCTCATCAATTTGCTCCGTTGGAAGTGACTTGCAATCCAGTTCTAGGAAAGACTTCGCCTCGCCCAAGTTCCTTTTTGACAGTCAGAAGAAAGAAAGAGCACAATAATAGCTGAATCTCTCCAAAACCATAAAAGGTAAACGATTGATTGAATCCACTTCAGAATCAAAACAGGCCATCAGGATATTGTCAGTTACGCGAAGTACACGTGGTATTCATCTTTTACTACAGTCTTGGACTGGTACTACTGGAGTTGTAGATCATAGATGGACATTGCTCAAGTCCTCAACAGTATCAAGAGGGTCATTGGGGGTCCTACATCAATACTGTAGGGTCACACACTTGCATTACTCATACCAGGCTAAACAGGCCAGACTGAAGCACACTCTTGCATACCACAACCTAGACTCCCCCCCCCCCCCCCCCCCCCCCCCGTCTGACATCGACAGCATGCAGTGGCCATGACGTATCCCTGGGTACAAAATGAGCCGAGCCAAGCAAAAAGGTGGCTAAGGCATAATTTTTGGAAATTTCTTTTTTCATGCCAAAGTGATGTCTACCTATCCAACTTCCATCAGGGAAATTTTGGTGCCCATCTGAAATGTATTATGCGCCATAAATACGTATACATTGCGCACATGTCACAGCATACCTGGTATCAATGAAACTAAGGATTCGAAGACCTGCCCAAACTCCAAAAACCATGGGACATCAAGTGGAGATAAAGCTTAGCAGGTGTGGAGGCAATACAAGAAGAACGAGCACTTGTGTTCTAATTAGAAGATCCAAGAAAGAATGAATAATTGATCTATGTATCTCATGTCATTTCTTCACGCAACACGAATTTTCATATCCTTCAATGATGTTGTGAGTCTGTGACTACATTTTCGCTGGGCTGGGAACCCGTCGCATCTTACCAAGACAGTCCGCCATACTCTCTCCAATCACCTATGCCAGCATGAATTAATCCTTTCATGTAGCTTGTAGTGTTGTGCCAGAGATCGAGCTCCATACGTCCCTTGCACGTAGGTCCAGCAGACTGCACATCACTAAAAAGCGGCACTGATTCTTTGTCCGCCCTAGTCCATGTCATTCTCCTTCCCTGGTGTAGGTAGTGGTAGAAGGCACCACGGGACGATATGCTAGCAGGTAGAGTCAATGCGTTGCTTCGTCGTGTGGCACTATTGGCCTTGAAATGAGGAGATGTTGGTATACAGTACGCCACGTCATGAACATTTGAAGGTAGCCGAAATAAAGTGAAACATCGCAGCAAGAGCCAACTCACTAGGCAGCTTGTCAGAATGATAGTCGGACGGCTTGTAGACGTCTCCCCATAGCTATACTAGCCGCTCTAGTCGTGGCCACGATGAGTAACACGGCCACTATGAATGAGCGAATCTTCCTCGTCAAGTAGGGTTGGGCGCACACAGAGACAGAATGTCATCCTGCTCACCTCCACATTCTCCAGAACGCTCCATTACGATCTCTGGCAGCGGCAAGAAATCCCCACAACGATGAAAGAGGGAACACTGAAGTCAAGAAGTGTTGCTCAAAAATAAAAAAAGGCCTCTTTCTTCTTCTCCACTTGGCCACTATTTTTACTTGAAAGGGTGCTCGAAAGTGAATATTTTCGCGACTGCGCTCGAGTAGAATTTTGCCGACTGTGACGTTTTGGTGATTTTCTGGATTTGTTGGCAAAACGCTAAGCCACTTTTTAGCTTGGCGTGGCTCAAATATTGACTGCAGTAGGTAAAGACCCCACCATAGCCTACATAACATACCACTAATCATCAGAGTAGGACATGAACCTCTCAGCTGTCAGGTAAGTCTGCACCAATAATTTAATTCTGTGCTATGTGACGCAATAGTTACAATAATTATGGGCTCATTGGGCCAATTTTCCAAAGCAATTCCCGGGAGAGGCTTACCAGGATGTTGTCTTGTAGTTCCATTTGTTGATGGCCAGTGCAGTTATAAGATGCTGGCCTGAGCACGGAACAACAAAGTATTTAAAAAAAAATATGAGTCTGGATACGTCCCACAGTTTCATGTGTGCGGTGAATGGGCTTGGGTTAGTGGCCAGAACTCAAATCGCACTGGTACTCATTGGGGTTACATGAAGAAGAGCAGCATGATTTGAGTTGTGGCTACTAACCCAAGCACATTTACACCCAGAACCTTTACAATAGTAGAACATACATGTAGTAAATGAAATGCCATATGCTCCATTGAAATGTTTGTTGGAAATTCACCTATTAACCTGTATAGTTATAAGCCAAAAGGCATACAAACAAACACATTCCTGGACATGCCACTGGTACCGGAGGCTTTCAGTGAGTAGAGAAAATAGTAGTAAAATACCCATCAGTTGTCACTGATATACATCCGTTGGTGCTTAAAGGGGAAGTATACCCTAAAATCAAATTTTCACCAGTTGTAGTCTTCTGGGTGCTGAGTCGAATGGTCTTGGTCCGAGGAAGCTGCGACGCTCCCTTCCTACTTGAATCCCAATCGAACTCGCGCACTTCCACCGAAACTGGGTGACTGCGCCCTACTAGATGGGGATTTGTATGCAAAATGTCACTAAAAGCGCCATTTCGTTCTTATAAAAGCACGGATGACCGCGATTGGCCCATATGTTGTAGTCTTTTGGACGCTGAGTCGACTGGTTTTGGTCCGAAAAGGCTGTGATGCAGCGTTCCTCCTTTATTCCCAATCGAACATGGTTGAACAAGCGGTCACGTGCTCCTGGGTGCCCAAATCACCTGGTCACCGCGCCAGCAGGCGACAACTTTCACACCAAGGTTCAACTCGAGTTCAACTCGAGTGACAGGACTGCACCCAAAAAAGGTCAAACAGGCTAGTAAGTTGTACCCTGCAGGCACGGTGACCAGCTGACTGGTGTACGCAGGAGCACGTGATCGCTTGTTCAACCATGTTCGATTGGGAATAAAGGAGGAACGCTGCATCGCAGCCTTTTCGGACCAAAACCAGTCGACTCAGCGTCCAAAAGACTACAACATATGGGCCAATCGCGGTCATCCGTGATTTTATAAGAACGAAATGGCGCTTTTAGTGATATTTTGCATACAAATCCCCATCTAGTAGGGCGCAGTCACCCAGTTTCGGTGGAAGTGCGCGAGTTCGATTGGGATTCAAGTAGGAAGGGAGCGTCTCAGCTTCCTCGGACCAAGACCATTCGACTCAGCACCCCAAAGACTACAACTGGTGAAATTTTGATTTTAGGGTATACTTCCCCTTTAAGATCAAAAACCAACCGACTATGCAGTTGAGTCGCTCAAACTCGGACGATATTCACTTTCCGTTTCTCCACTACAAAAAGAGATCCGATACAAGTGGAATCCTGATCATGCAAAACCCATTTACCCGGAAAAAAACTTCTAGTCACCCCGATATTCTTATTATCCAAATATGTACCCACAATACAATAATACGTACATAATTATATGATATACGTCAAACTGCTCGCTTTCGCACACAGAGTTGTGATAAGAGGGAGGAAAAAGATCTTTTCACTCACATAGCAAGCGGTTTGTACATGGGGTAATGGTCTAGCAGATCTCAAAGATCATGACTGTGACACTGAAACAGGGCGATGTGTGACACAATACTGTTAGTGTGGTCCCCATGGCTCTCTACCATTCAGACATGGCCAGCTGGCGAAAGGTGAAACATCCAGAGTTCCACTCACGCCATGCCGTGCACAGCTTGCACTGGCACGCGCTGCACTGTGCGTGTGGCATGCATGCACAAACTATATACTAACACAATGCATTGACTGGTTGAATACCGTATGGTGCTGAAGTGAGTTCATAGATAGAATTCGACAAGGGGCACGAATTGGTGAAAGGGCAGATCGACGTTATTTTATAATAATTAATAAACATACACGATTAATTTTCTTACACCTGGTACAACTGTGTACGCCTACGATGCAGCACCATACACGGCTGTTCGCGCACGGACATCTAACAATATGGAGTCGTTCAGTGCGATTTACGTAACGCGGTACAAACCTCATGAATACGATGGGAGTTCGCGTTTTGGGATGAAACTCATGTCACTCTCCGTGTGGTTCTACGATTTCGCAAGTCAAACCAGGATTTATTATTTGAAAGTGCTCGAGCGAGATACTCAATATCCAGACAATTTGAGATAGAAGGAAGGTGAAAGGAACTCCTGCCATGGTCAACCAGCATTCTGACCTTTTCGAACCTCTCCAAGCTATCCCTGGTAGTCTGGATATTGACGCACGCACTGATTTTCAGCTTCTCCTCGTCGGGATCACAGGTGAAACTTTCAAATTTGCCGATATGCACTCGAACAAACGCACAATTGGATCTACATCACAATTTCGGGGCTATCTGTGTGCTTGCTGCCTTTTTCAGCAATACCCCACATGTCTACTGGGCAGTTTCCACCAGGCCTCGGCCTCCTGGACTCAACAGCGACTCCAGCGCCATGCCATCTGTCCCCTAGGCATGTCAACGATGAATCAAGGAACGAGCGAGAAAGAAGGCTTGACTTGTGCAACGCGGAACAAACTGTTCCTGCTAGGAAGTTGGCAATGTGAGGTACCAGCGGAAAGCTAGTTTCAAGAGGAACACGGAATACCTGTTTTCCGGGTAAACCTGACCTGGTAGCTTTCTAAATGGAGCGAAAACCACAGCGAAATCGGCTGCTGAGAATTTGAAAATTCAAATTTCCTTGCCGATCCAGCCCAATCGAGACTTTTGGCTGCCATCTTGTTAAATGTCCAAATTTCGCGAAAAAAAACCAGCCGTGCATAGTACATACCAGAGTGCTGCTGCATGTTATCAAAGCGGCGCTTCCAATCGACGACGGTCTCGACCTCGGCACCCACATCCAGCTTTTCCTGTACAATGTGTACAGCATTGCTGCCACGTCGCACGACACGTTTCACTGGCACACCTCCCACCTGCAGAATGGAGCCAAATACAGTATATGAAAAAAAGGAAAAGGACAAAAATGTGAGGAGTTATGTCTAACTGTCCACCAACGTAACTAAATCATATACAGTCAGCGAGTCAGCATTTTTGTCCTTTTTTTCCGTCATTAACATCCGAGTCCAATTATATGAACGCACGCGTGCACACACACACACACACACCTCAGACCTCAGACATGCCCATCGCGGAAGCGATGATAGCGAACAGCTATGTAATAGGGATTTCACACTCTCACGTTTATTTTCACGTTTACGGCAACGTATCATAGCAACGACCGACTCTTTTGGGGGGTTTCCCGAAATGTAAACGGGAAAACGGGAAACGTAGACGTGCCACAGAACCCCGCGGCCACGGTCATAATTACGTTTGCGGCTATGATTTTTGCCGTTCTTGAGTTTCGGCAATCATGTGAACCAATCATCGTCCAGGAAACTACATGTATTTGGCAGGGAAATCCAATGGAGCCGACACGTGGCGGCTGAGAGGATTTCACCTACATAATTATACTCGCAGTCGACACGAGGCTTCTTTCTCATTCCACTTCTTGTCAAAACCTGGTAGTTGTGATTTCTATCTCCTGCGATCTTGCCGACATGCCTTGCAAGACATTTGACGAGACAACGGAAGCCATGCTCCTAGAGGTTTGGAGTGAGCTAATGTCGTCAACAGACAAGATGATGAAAAGCCGGCAGTCCAAGGAAAAGCGAGCTGTTGAAATCCTCAACTTCCGCTGATACTACGCAATACACGCCTGTCATGCCTGGACCACAGAGGCCGCCGCAGCTGCACTTCAGACAGCCGTCAACCAGCTGGAAGCCTGGGGAAGCACTTGGAGGGTAACCTTTGAGCCCTCTAAATCACAGATGATGTCAGTGACCAGGAAGCTGGCCCCTCCAGATCTCCTCCCTGTCCAATTCCTTGGCACCCCTGTTTCTGTCAGCAGCCAGTTGAAGCTCATTGGGGTGGTGTTCGACGAGAAGCTCAACTTCAGCACCCACCTTCACCAGCTTTCCGTGCGCGCACATCAACGTCTCCATTTCATGCGGAAGGCAGCCCCCATCCTGGACGCTGCCGGACGCCCTAACAGTATACAAGGGCTTTGTAAGGCCGATACTCGAGTATGCCCCACTAGCCTGGCTTGGTGCTGCCCAGACCCACCTTGGGAAGTTGGACACAGCACAGCGCAAGGCCATGCAGATGATTGGACCCACCACCGTCCTCCAGAGTCTGCGGGCCAGACGGACAGTCGCAGGGCTGTCCTATCTTTACACGGTAGTAAACTGCAAGGACCCACCTCGTCTGACACGCATGCGCCCTCCCCCCAAACCACGGGCCGATACTGTTCGAACCCGCCAGCAGCATTATGCACAGCACCAGCACCAGGAACAGCTCTAAAAAAAAACACCACCCCCGATTACCTTCAACGTTCCTTCCCGTACTGTTTACTTGAATTGTGGAACAGCTTCCCTGAGGACGTCTTTCCCCATCCGGCCAATCACTCCCCACTCACAGCTTAAAAAAAAGTCGTCAACAAACACATACCAGAGCAGCCATGGTCTTGGGACATGCTTTGAAGCTCATCATGTTGAGCGTCTCACTGTTCTTTCCACATCCCACCTCTCGGTTTGGGGATGTGCGTTGAAGCACACCATACTAACGCTTTATACTGTCCTCTCTTGGTCACCACTCTCCCTATACTCTCCCTACTACCTTTATTGTAATTACTATTTATGTATTTTGCTTTGATTTCTTCCATTTTTGCCTTTTGGTGCGTTACCGGCATGGCGATACTGAGACCTATTGGTCAGTGGAGTGCCTGTAGCCTCACCAGCACTACTACTATCTGTGACTCTGGCGACCACCATTCAATGTCTTGTCCTCCCCAAACCGTACCCCATCTCTCTCTCTCTCTCTTTCTCTCTCTCTCTCTTCTCTCTCTCTCTCTCTCTCTCTCTCTCTCTCTCTCTCTCTCTCTCTCTCTCTCTCTCTCTCTCTCTCTCTCTCTCTCTCTCTCTCTCTTTTATCTGTCTTGTCTTACTCTTTTTTTCTTTGTCAGACGGGAAGCGACGGGACGGTCTGACGGCGTCCAATGTGAACACCAGGAACGGGAACGCAACCGTACTACCGTACAGATTAGGAAGCGACGGGAAGAGTTGGATCGATCCAACTTTTCATACCGTAGACGGGCGAAGACGGGGATGCAAGCGTACAAAACGGCTGCAACTCGAGTGTGAACAGGAGACGGCGTCGTGCGCCGACTACTCCCGATTCGTACTTGGAATTTTTCAGCATTATGAACACTGCGCTTCCCATTATTATCATCTTTATTTGAGGGATGACCCAGAGGCGGGTAGCCTATCCAGGGGTTCTCCACTTGTGCGATATTGAATGAGTAGCATAACAGGGGGGGGGGGGGGGGGGGGGTGAAATAGAATAAATTAGCCAGACACATGGAATGAGACAATAAAACTCAAAAGGAAAGTGTGATGTGCAATTACAGCTGAGGCATGATAACACAAAGAATGGCTAGCACGAATCGAGTTGAATTTTAGCAAGATAATATCTCATGTCACTTATTGTAATTAGGGATAGATCAGGAGCGTGACAGACGAACTATTGTATCATTTCCTGGGGCTATTATTTGAATGTCACAACTTTCAGGGCTATATTTTGGTCTTCATGAAAAACTGGTATTGTGAACTTGATTCCGCTTCTTTCCAGGAGGAAAAATTGAAAAGAAGTCCCGAAAAACGAGAAATTTTAAAAGGGTGCGTTCTTACATTCTCTAGCTCCTCGGAGAAGAAGAAAAGAAAAGTCGAAGAAAATGGTATGATTCAAGAACGGGTCTCGAAGAATTCGGAGATATTTTGCACATGTCAAGCAAAATGAAGCGCCAAAGGGGCCGCGATATTGAGTGATGAATGTAGCATGCACATGTGCGTACGCGAAAAGGGAAATGAGTACACTCATGATCAACACGTGGCTTTTAGCCGTAGTTCGCATGCGCTGATCCCAAACCGCGGGAATCTCCACGTTTCAACCACCTCTGAAGCTTGGAGAGCTTTGGAGAGCCTCCTAAAAGTCGGAGAAGATAATAAGAACAGCTCTTGAACTTTTCGGAGAGTCTCCAACTTTTCAGAGAGGATTTAAGAACGCACCCTAAGTCCGAAAGTCACCCCCTCATGGACCGTGCCTTATGACTTGCGCCGTTCACTGTTGAACGACGCAACGACTGCAGCATGTCGTGTCGTACGAATCGTACAAGATTTTACAGCTCACCCCAGCCGTCCCGTACCGTCAGCGTTGCGTCGAATGTGAACTAGGCTTTATCTGTCCTTGGTACAACTTCAGTGTACAGTTTCATGCAAGTACATGTATACAACTTTGTCATACAAACTCATGGGTGGGTGCGACTTTGTTGTACATTTTCAACATCATGTACTGTTTTCTTGTACATTCCCATGGATAACGCGGGTTTATGCAAAATTTCTCGAAAACGCGGATGAAAGCCGATAACGCGGAAAATTGCGCATTTGCGGAATTGCGGTATCCTGTGGGGACAGAAATGTACGTAATTCGGAGATACTGACAATTCGAAGGTATGGGCCGTATCCGGCCCCGGAACGCCCGGATAAGGGAGATATGAGTGTAGAGTAGAACCCGGGTTAAGGGTCAAACCGGATTAGCGATCGGAGCCCGGAGGGGGGGGGGGGGGGGTCACTTGACACGTACATTGTGCGGGTGATCCTTCGGAGCCCGGGGGGGGGGGGGGGGGGGTTACTTGGCATGTACATTATGCGGGTGATCCTTATACCGGGATTTAATTTCCGGCCCAGGGGGGGGGGGGGGGGGGTCCCCCGTCGGTTTCCGAGGAAGCCGTAACTTTTTTCGCTCCAAACTATTTTTCCGGGGTCCATCTACTCACAAGAAGTCGTTTCGCACACCTTTTTGCCCATCCCTGTACAACTGAGTCCAGCTATGTCCGCGCAGAGTTAGGTGGACCCTTAACCCGGGTTCTACTCTAGTATGCAATGAATCCAACGGCATGCAAACGCCTTGGCATAGATGTACATCCTCTATATTCAAGTGCATGTCATGATTTCTTCATAAAGAATCATAATGATATCTGTTATCATCGGTTTGCCGTAATCAGTTCTCATCTCTGGGTGGTAAGGTTTTGCTTTGATTTCATCAATGAGTGCAGTCAAGAGTCCATAACCCCCCCAAGAGTGTGCAACTCCCACATACCCTGCTGTCACGACAGAATTTCAAGTTGACGTCATTATTAATATGCAATGCTCCTTGCACCAGTGATTTACAACATGTGTACACGTAGGCGTCAACGCATCACACGTTTTTCTTTGCAATAATTTGTACAGGATCAGATGGGCTTTGGTCCACCACAGGTTCCGGATTTGTCTGATAATCCGCGTGCAGTGCGCATAGGGCTTGAAAGTGCTACGTCACAGCATAGCAACAATTTCAAAAATTCAAAAATTGGATCCACTTGGATCCAGTTTTTGTATGGATCCAAGCACATTTCAAGCCGTCTTACTCACAGGAAGGTGATGTAACCAGTGAAACTGACTGATCTGGCTACTGGGGGCGGGATTACAACTGGTGGCGAAGTAAAAGTCACCCCTGCATACGACATGAGTGGGTTGCTATACACCCACATACTGAGGCAATAGCAAAGTCACACCTTAGTGGATCCAAAATAGAAATCTGATGTCAACTTACTACTCCCTGGCCGTTTTTGACGTCATCACTTTCAAGCCCTATTATTGCATCATAAAAATGACGTCAACTTGAAATTCTGTTAGGACAGCACCCATAGTCGAGTTGCACACTCTTGGGGGGTTATGTACTCTTGGTGCAGTTCTAGTCCATTTCAAAAATATAGACGCATAGTATTTTTGAAATATTTCAAATTTGGCTAGAGCTTCTTGAGATTTTTTTCGGAATGTTGCTCAGGTCCGTCCCCCAATTACTCTCATATAGATCTTTTTAAGCGATCGGATAGCAAACGCCCAATTTCGAATTTTTTATGCACGAAGTGATCACAGATTTTATGTGGTATAGATGCTGGCCTAACGGTATTTTGAAATCACGCGCCTATATTTTTGAAACGTACTTTAGTGCTGTGCACTGCATTGCAGTTGTGTTACCAATGATTATGTGCTTCTACTCCTCGGTTATCCCGGCTGAGAAACTTCAAACAAACGATCTACAATATTCTGTACACCGTGAAGTGGTATAATTTTAAATCAAATTCAACTTGTCATCAGTCCAGAGACAAAATTACTTACTGTTCCTCTGTCGTCCGGCTGCAAATAAAGTCACAATAAAAAAATTAAAAAAACAGTAATGTCAAGATATGGCTTCTTTCTTTACTAAATCATAGTAAATGACACTGAGTTCAAACATACCTGTCCACCACCCTCAGGAAACAGTACCGTGTCCTCAAGGATGACTTCAAATGCATCTGCACTCTCGAATTTCACGGGCTCACAGGACTTCACAGTGGATTTGAAAGACCTCGCATAGGAATCTCTTTGACAAGCAAACATTGTGGTGGAGTACCGGTGAACGAGAAAAGTAATTGAAAATGTGTTACGTCTAATACTTTTATTATAAGGGCAGATCAGCAGAGCCTAGAGTAGAGGCTGTTTGTGCTAAGTAATTGTGTCTATGCAGTCTAGCCAAGCTGCAAGACTCAGTGCAAAATAATTATGTTGATGATGAATAATAAATCTACAAGTCAGTAGCGACAAATGATTATGTGTCAAGTCACTCAAGTGCTACAGTAGTTAGTTTGCGGCAGACAATTATTTTGCTGCGGACGCAGATCATGTAGATGACAACTGGACTACAAAGTAATGCCTACACTATATGTAGTCTTGTACTAGCAGTAGATCTACGGAACGAACTCTCGTGTTGCATGTATGGCCTACGCCTTCTCCTTTGTAAAATAATTAATGACAGTCACACAACCAGACAACTGCGATCATGCGAACGACGAAGGGTCGTTCGTTTTTTGTACATACACGTCGCACGAGTTCGACGTCGCCTTTTATGTCACGTTTTCATGTCAGAACCAACCACGGTACAGGTACAGAGTGCATGCATGCAGGTGTAGATCTACTCGTACAGATGACAGAAAAAGAAGAACGGCTACCGGCCTACGACTTGGCGGCACGGTATTCATGGTATTTACTTGCCAGTTTTTCTCCAAAAATGAAAACGGCCAAGTCGAAGTCGTACTGGACTTGCTGAGATCACATCAGACTCAAATGTCAGAAAATGCGTTGTGCTTGAGCCGCCGCATACACACAGCTAGAGGAGGGAGCGACATGTAGCTTTTACTTGGAGTTATTTTGGCGTGTTGTGTACAGTCAAGTCAGTAGTGGTGGTGTTTCTGGCAGTACAATCAGCCCAGACGCACACGCCAAAGCCGCGTACATGTACCCGGCATCAACGGGATTCAGATCAACCACAGCTGCTTCAGCCTTCAGCTTCGACTGGAAATTGAACTGTTCGAACAGAACTAACCGAATTTTGTCGCTTGATAGAGTTTGACGTAGTCTCCGCTACTTTGTCCCTTATGATTGTTGCTGCTGGATCTGCTGTAACAGGAGAGTGAAATAATTCCCTAAACTATGGGATGGCGGCCCTATCCTCCCCAGTCCGTTCCAGGGCCGTCAGCGACGTAAGCGCTGTTTCTTCCGATCAAAAAGCATCCAGTAGTGCTAATGGAGTTAGTGTAGGTACTACTGCTGAAGCTGGCGTACCGCCTACGAGAGGCACCAAGAAAAGGCTTACCACTTTCCAGAAGATATTTCGCCCGTGGAAATGGAAGAAAAGACGGAGGGTTGGGAAAGAACCACCACATGCTGATGGCGAGGCAGCAGCACAAGGTAATAGTTTGTTCCTGACTGCTAAATGTCATCTTATGTTGTGTTGTAATTTTGAATTAGTTCCAAGGGCTTGGTTGGGAATCGATGCTAATCTCAGTTTGTAACCTCGTAGGTACTTTGTATGTCCTCTGAGTGATCCCTACCGCTAGCTGTGTCTATCAGAAATGGAAGAGTTCAAGGGTTTGTTTAGTGATAGTTCTTCCAGCCACTGGTCGTAATTAATATTTTTGTCAACTGCTCCTGTGCGATTTTCTAAGAGTGTTGTAATTCACTGGAGCAGTTTTGAGTTCATGTGCAGGGCCATTCTCAAACCGAGAATGGACGCTGCGTCCCCCCGTCTTGTTTTCAGCTATGGGTATGAGTACTTGAACTGGTTCTGAACCATAGGCATTTTTCGTATAACTACGGGAGTCGTGCAATACTACGCTACCTCGTTAGCCTCAACTCCAACTGGCTTCTTCCCTCTCTTGCCCTTGACTCTTGAGTTACCTTCTTAGTGTTGATCTTGAGAAAGAAGCGGAGCAATGGGGATATGCTGGGGGTATACTGTGAATGTGTGAATGGCCATTGTGTGATTGGAAGGAGTTGTTACAGTTCAATGGTGTTTGACAATGGACGGAATCAGTGGGTTCCTAGCTATGCACGTGTGCTATGTCGTTGTCTTCCAGCACGTGTAGCTGATGACCTATGACGGGGACTTGTACAGTTGTAGTAGTACTAGTACTAGTATTTTGTAGGTGCACACAAGCAGTATGCTGCAGTGCAACTCTTGATGATGAAGACTTGAATCAAGTCAAGCAAGGGGGGGGGGGGGGAGATAGGGTTCGCTTCTACAGTTTCTCTACTGTCATTGTCATTTGTTTGGTATCAAGGTTTTCACTACTGTGTTTCCCTGATTATAAGTCACATTTGAGTAGTGAGTCGCCATGGCCACGCTCGTTTGTAAGTCACACCCCTCTTTCGACCGTGTGGTTTATTGTGGGGAAAAAGTACGAATTGTGTCAGGGGAATCATGGCATTTGTTGGTGCTTGTAACATTGTATTCATTTGATCATTAACATTCCAATGTTATAAGCCCAAAGCATGCTAGCAAGTAAATAATAGAGAGCTTCTGCTACACGCAACTACGTATCAAACTCAGTGTCAACTGCGGCGAAGTTGACACGGATTTTTCGTACGTTGCGCCGGTTGTGCTGTGCGTGGCGCACAGCGTACATGTGTACTTCACGCCACACATACTCTGTGCGCTCCTTTCATGCTCAAAGTGCTTGACGCTGCCGTAGCTCTTCACACTGAGACCAGTCTGTGTGAAGCGCGCTTCATGCGGAGAATGGTAGAAAGCATCCGTGTGAAACTTGAGTCCATGCGTACTTTGGTACGTTTTGCCGTGTAGCAGAAACTCGCTAGCATGTTATTTCTCGTCACTGGCTGCATGTTTTTTTTGTGGATTGCGCCACGAAAGCAAGAGTGCAAGCATGTACATGTATGTATTAAATAACACAGGCCCGCATGTCCTGCGAGAAGTATTTTCTGACTTTGGTACATGCTCGTGTTTTCAAGTGACGAAACGACAAATCGAATTGCTGTGGCATGATGCATAACTCCAAGGCAAGAGTGCCTGCCGTATTTCCACAAAGGGAATGCCTGACCCTTTGTTTTGGGGTTTTAAATTTGGACGAGGCGAGCTATTTTAGGATGGGTTCTTAGGGTGTGAGGGCCGGTTATGCTTTTCTGCAGGACGCCCGGGAAGACTTTTATTCAAACATTGCCTTCCAGTAGGGGCATGGTCTATAATATGCGGTTAGGGCTGTCTCCAGACGAAGATGGAAGAAGCTAGTCTATCTGACATTGTTCGGCGGATGCTGGTACACTGATAGGACATTAGTAAATGATAACCCTGTAGTGTATTGATGATGATACTATCCATGCAGAAGGCATCTTATGGAATGGCTACTAAAACGCTCCACACGTGCAGTACTACCCATGTATACTTAGACTAACTGTTCTGGGTCAACGTTAGAAAGGTTTGCTGCCTATGAATCGGAGGTTCAGGATCTGATAATGTTGTGTGCGTATGCGAGTGAAGACTTAGTTATTTGTTTTAGTGGGGGCATTGTCAATTTTCTCATGGGTCTTTGGTGACCCACTCAACCATTGCCCTTGGGTAGCATGTAGCGTATCTTGGTGTAAGATCAGTGTGTTTAGCAGCAAAAAGGTCAGAAGTTTGAGATGCGATAAATAGGAACTTCAACTTTCCCACGGCTGGTGGTGGTTGCTGCTGCTGCTGTTACTGTTATTGTTGCTGCTGCTACTGCTGCTGTTGCTGCTGCTACTGCTGCTGTTGCTGCTGCTGTTGTTGCTGCTGTTGCTGTTGCTGCTGTTGAAGCTTTCTTTTTGACGTCGCATACAGTACGAGTTGACACCCCTTCACTCCCTGCGGCGGTGGTGAAATAGGTGGATGGGATAGTGAGAAGGAGGAGAGCCAAGAAAGGGGGCACTATTGTGACCTTGTAGGCATGAACACTGTGCATGTACTGTTGTAGATACAGTCGTCCCTCTCTAATCCGGCACTTGTTTATCCAGCACCCTTGCAAACCAGCACACTTTCTGGCAAAACAGATTTTTTCAGTTCATTTTCTACGCTTTAATCCGGCACTTGAATTCCGCCTCCAACAGCGATTTTCTGCAGCAATTCACTGTGCATAATCCGATTTTCTAATCCAGCAATTGTACATCGCATACTGTCAAGGAGCATTGTAACATACACTTGGGAATATCCTATTCTAGTGCATAGGATATTCCCAAGTGTATGTTATAGACATGCATTCCACAAAGTACTTGGATTGACACAGAAAATCGCTACGTTTTGACGTACGACACAAACATGTATGTTAATAGGTGGGCAGGATTTGATCATCCAGCACCCTTGTTTATCCAGCAGAAAATGACGTTGCAAAAGGTGCCGGAGTAGAGAGGGACGACTGTATCTGCATTCCCATTTCCGTCACTCGTGTAGATGCTGGCCTTGTTTCACATTGTAAGACACTGGCCAATCCTGTACTGCTGTGGCGTACGTAAGACGCTGACCAGAAGAGCGGGCCAAGTTGCCTATCGTTGGCGGCCGGGTGCCGGTGATGTTGTTGCATGTCGAGCAGAATATCTGTGCTGTATCCTATAATGCTTGAGTTGCATTTCCAGCATATGTGTGGGTGGATGTGTTGTATCGAGAAAAGATTCAACGTGGCACAAGAGTAGTACTAGCAGGGATGTCAGTTGTTTTAATTAACCAATGGTGTAAGGTATCAAGGTGACGATTTCCCACGAGCTTGACTTCGGGCATGATCGATTGGGCGAATCCTGAGGAAGTGAGCTCAGAGACTGCGTGATCGTTTGGTCGAATCCGGAGTAGGTGTACTTGGAGTGGAATCCGACCACACCGGCCCCCACACCGGGAGTGGCTGGAGTGGAAATGGACTTTGCCGTTTTTGTACAGCTTTCACAGAACCTTTGTACGATATGCGTGCATTTTGCGTACTACACCCTTGTTTTGTTCGACTGGGCCAGCGTTGCTCGGACCACACCGAATGCTCGCACTCAATCCAGATTCGCCAATCGATGACACCCTTCATTTACTTACCGTAAGGGGAGAGAGAGAAACATCAGGGGGGGGGGGGGATCTTCGAGAACACCTAATTTATACTACAATAGAAAGGCGCATAATGGGATATTGCACTAAGGGCTGGTAGCTAACCATATCACGTATCACACCTATGGAAGTGTGGGCAAGAGAGATATGGCGCTGGTTTGAGAACAACAGACGAAGCTCAAGATCGATGGTCACATCACTTTGTGACTTCAGGTAAAGAGTTTCAGCGCCTTGACATGCTGCTTCTGCGCGCATGCTATATTGACAGCACTGGTTTGGGCCGCAGATGTACAACAACAACACCTTCAGTGTACATCGGTGCGGATGATTGTGCGCCGACGTGATAACACTGAAGCAGTCACTGTGCTGGTCCGGGAAGCATGCTGGCTGTTCCTTGAGGTGCAGGGTGAAACCACTGTCACTATTGATTGTTTGGGTGTCAGGAGGCTTCATCAGTAGCTTGTCAGGTATATATTGACTGGTGGCTTTTACCAGAATAATATTTGCGATTCAGAGCAGAGCATATCCTTGAGGAGGAGCAACTAGATTTTCAAGCCTGAGGGACAACAAAAGTTACAATTCATTCTTTGCTAGCGCCTTTTCGCAGAATATTGCCTTCACTAAAGTTTTCCCCTTTGGGTATAAATCTTGTGTGTTCCTACATATGCTGGGTTTCTGGTGTGCACTGTGCTTGCAAAAAAGCTGAAACGACTGTCAGCTACCACGCTTTGTATTCTTGCTACGCTCCTTTTTGTTTTGTTTTACACCCAAACCTTTTGAGATGAATGTAGTGAAGTTACCATCATCTTCAAACAGTATCTTATGTTCTTCCTATTTTAATAGTGTAAAACTTGTTCCTGGTATCTGAAGCGGCCGATGTTCTTTGACTCCATTGTGTTTGTGTAGGAGTTGAGTCAGGATTGACTGAGCCTACGGGTGAGTTTCCACATGTAGTTGGAAATTGGCGCTCCGATGTCGATGAGATCTGCCTTCTGCTGTGCCGCGGAAGCTTGTATTGCTGAGGTCATTCCAGTAAATAGGGCTGTCATGGTGCAGTGTATTGAACACATCGCCTGCGTGATGGCTAAACTGTGCATACGCTGTTGCTCTTCTCCTCTTGTTGCAGGCAATGCGGATGAATCTGACTCAGCTGCAGCAACATCGCCATCTGCAGCAACAGCATTACCACCAGAGCAGCCGCTTCACGACACGCCGCCTGAAGTAACTCAAGATGACACCGGTGTTCAAAGTGCGGCCTCCATTCAGGCTATGGAAGAGGTACTGAAACATGTGTGGGGTGACATGTTTTTTTAAAATTCGGTGTGTGGGCAGTAGGGCCGTCATCACGTGCCTCGGCAGGCCTGGCGACCTATCCCGTACATGTCCCGTACCGTACCGTCAAAGACAGCCGGCCACCATATTCAAATAGGGCTTTCAACGACAAGCACTAGAATGTGTGGTATGTGTGCGAAGTGTATCCGGGGACTTTTTTTACCCTTTGCGAGCGGATGACGTGTATACACGCGCCTGAACCCCATGCCTGTTCTCTGATGACATATACACGCTTCGGCTTGCATCGTGTACCGCGATGAATAGACCAGTGTACAAACTTTCTTTACTCTGTGAAAGAGCATCCGATCTCCAAAACGACACACCGTTGGAAAGGTCTTGAGCTCAGCTTTCCAGAGATATAAAGTTCTTTGCGATAGGATAAAGATTGACTTAGTGGCGACAAGATGAACACGGAAATCACGGCCTGGAGCGATCGCGATTTTTTTGTTCTCAACTTTGCAGTTCTTTGCAGCGTGCTAGGGGATTTCCCTTTTGCCCAGCGCATGCGTTATGGACATCAAATGAAGCGCGTGGATATCAGCTTTGCAAAGCAGTTTGCATCGTGAAAATCGGTTCAATTTGAGCAAGGAGCCGAAAAGAATGTGTGGCTGCGAGGTGTTGTTTCATTCCGAGGCGTTGGAAGTTTGTCAGGAGCGGCCTCACAGTCCTTGCCAATATCCTGTGCAATTTTGTGCAAATGCTCTTCTTCCGTCTTGTTCTGCGAGTCACCAAATCCTTTGCATGCCCGCAATAGGCCCGTCCATCTGTTCTTACACTGGTTCGACGTTGGAAGTTTGTCAGGAGCAGCCTCACAGTTCTCCTTTTGCCTATAATCTATCCTGTGCAGTTTTCGTCCAAATTCTCTTCTTGTAGCAGACGTTCGAAAACGAATCATCACAAGCACTACGAGCGCTAATTTGGTCCGGCTTCAGTTTGTGTGTCCACTGGAAGCCGTGCTTAATGTCAATTTCTACCTCGCACATCCTGAAACCAACCACGAAAGATAAACACAAGTATGGCTAATGTGAAGGCAGATGAGAAACGTCTTGAACAGACTGGCCGCTTGCACACATAGGACTTGCGTGTGTGCCATTTTCAAGTGAAAACTTGCGTCAGAATCTCAAAAAGAAACGGTGAACACAGCAGAAGCAGCAAAAACAAAATGCTCTGCCCGCTCGACTTCATGGCTCAGAGTAGCCAGGGCATGCTCCGTACACTCAAATGCGGTGGAGGCCCTAGTGTGTGCTCCGGGTAATCCTGTGCTAGACGAACGTGCCCTAATAAAGAAACTCATAAAAATTCAGCTACTACACATTTCCATCGTTCACTGTAGGCCTTAGTTCTGTTCGAACCATTGCATCTCAACCTGAAGTTTCTTTAGGCTTAGCTCTCCCAAGCCGTGTTTTATGGAATTGGGCTTGTTGCTATTGCATTCACAATTTGTATGTTGTATTCTACTCAATCTGCGGACAGTATTCTATAATTTGTATTCAAGTCTCTCAACCGAATGACCGATGTCTTCTGTCTGTATGTTCTTCCTAGGCGGAAGCATTCAAGCGGCGGCGTGCCAGCAGTGAAGCTGACTTGTTGACGATGGATGACTATGTTGCTGAGCCGCGCGTTACACTTGTGCCAGTCGGTGTGAGCCTCTTCCGGCCTGGCCACCGCATGCCCGGTGACGCGGAGTCACAGCCGGCAGAGGAATTGCCCGTCATCTCCGATCCGGAGCTTGTCGAGGTGGGTTTCGTGTGGACTAGTTAGGCCAAAACAAAAAATAGGCTTGCACCCCTCAAAAAGGAGACTCGGTCGGCCGGAATGAAACTTTTTTTGGATACTTTTTTTGGTTCCTCAATCGTTGTGGTATTGATGGACAAGAGCACCTACACATGTACATTGTACATAATATCATGGCAAAGATCAATGTCAAAGTTGACTGACTCACTGTTCTTGTACAGCATGTGGTGTATTCCTGTTTTCGTACATCCTGAGAAATCAAGCAAACAGTTCGAGTCCTTCCAGCTCCTAGCTCGTATCGACCCCGGAGGTTTTCGAGCCGACAGCTGAGAATCTCTGCTACCTTGTAGGTGTTTCGATTGTGGAATTCGGTTGAGATTTGACTGAGTTATGACTCGTTGAGTGCACTTGCACACATGGCATTGCCACCGTTTGTATCAGGGAGTAGTAAAATACAGGGAGGTGACACGCCACTAATCGTGATTTTTGATGGGTGCCTCGCGCTTGTTTTTTTTTTCTTTCGCAAAAAAAGATGATCTGTTGAATCAATCTTGAGTATTTGTCGAAGAACCAATTCCGTGAAAAGGTCTATCCATCTCATGGAACAGCATTTGTTTTGCTCTTGTGATACATCTGTGTCATCGTCATATGGAAAGGTACCACCCTTCCGAAATTCGTCCCGATCGACGGCATGGAGCAATAGAACGAAGGTGATTTCCTTGAGAACAATACGTGTACGATTGGAGATGAAAAGCGAGTGGACCGATTTCGAAGTCGAAAAATCTCTAGGACACCACACGATCGGCACTAATTTCTCCTCAGTTGTGATCAACCAGTACTTCTCTACCTTCTTTGTGATGATGAGCATTTCATATTATGGTATGCTAGAGATTCGGGAGTTCACTTTTCGGAATGAAATGTTCCTAAGTATGTCACGGATTGAAGCGCGGGCTACGTCGTCGTAAACAGCTTGTATCGACACAGGAAAAATCTACGGCACGCAGGGATATCTCCCAAAGACTAAGTGATACCACTCTTGCTGGACTTCTATCCTGACACAGTGGTAGTTTGGTCGACTACCAAACTTTGTGAAGGCAGACAATTGTTGGAAATTCTCAGCGCTGAATTTCTACGGGCTGCAGTAGGAGTCTCTTTGGCGGTAGGTATTTTACTACTCCCTGATCGAGAGAATCCTGATCCGCGCGCGTGTCTACACACTTCGGTACCCATAGTACCCCAATCTCACCCGCCGGGTGAAAACGGTGCTGAGGCAATCGTCAAACTGGCCGTACATGCTCGTGTCACCTCCCTGTATTTTACTACTCCCTGGTTTGTATACATTTGGGACCAAAAAAAGTTTCAGAATTTGGGAAAAAGTGGCCCGGTCGGGCGACCGGAAACAAGGTCATTATTTGTTTTGGCCTTAGTATTTCAGTTCATGTAGTGGTATGGGGTATGCTGTGTGCCGCCAAGTCCTTGGAAACTTCTGTTTTGTTAGTGGAGCGCACATTTTCACCGCTTGTCAATCACATGATATGATCGCCAGCAGTAAAACCACTCGTTTCCTGTTGGAAGCGTACAATGGCTGTGTAATTCCTGTTTGTAAACATGTTGCTGCTCACTCCTAATTTGTACACTGAATTTCCAAATATCACTGTCACCCTAATTGTGATGGTGCTAGCTCGCTAGTTCTGTTAGCGATGTGCAAACAAGCAAGTACCACCCATCTCCACTACAGTACAAAGTAGATGCGTGCTGGAAAATATAAGGGGCCATCCATAAATAGATATTTATTTAGAAACAAAAACTAGTCGTTTAGGGGGGGGGGGGGGGGGGTTGAGCGCCTGTTTGTTTCTCGAAAAATATCGGTGCACAATTTGTGTGTGTGGCACGTCCAGAAAAAAAGATAAAAATATCGACACTGCACCGTTTGTATGTGTTCGTTTCTGAGGGAGGGGGGGGGGGGGGGAGGTTGAAGTGAAATGACTAGTTTTCGTTTCTATTTAATATCGGTATTTACGGATGGCCCCTAAGCATGCTGCTTATAGTGGAGAATATATTATGATATTGGTAAGCGAGAGCTTCACAAAAACTCTTTCTTACTTTGTTATCGATCGCTTTCACAGTATTTCCCTGTGTCTGCTGTGGCTCTGTGTGTTTTGTCATGTGAAGATGATCCGTACGTCGAAGAAAGAGAATGCAACGCCATCGCCAGTGCACGATAAGCCACGGAGACGGAAAACTGGCAACTCGAGTATACTGGTGTCCAGCACCAGTCCGCACGCATCACCGGCTGTCAGCCAGGCGTCCTCTTCGAATGACAGCGGCCAAAGTACTGTTGGCGGTGCAGACGGTCCTCGGCAACCCGTCGCCTCCGCTGCTGCCACTTCCAATGGTAATGGTGCTGCGGTATCTACTGATGGCGGTAGTAGCAACCGTGCTAACGATAGCGACAGCGACGATGAAGATGTGCCAGCCACAGGTACTTTGAACTATTTCCGTATGCTCTTTCCTTTGTACGGTCTGTACGGGTGGGGGTAGTGCAATCACTGTGCTTTGATTTTGTGTATCAAGTACAGTACATGATTGTATAGGCAGAGGGGTTTTGACATTGTGCTGTGAGTGAGTGACTACAGGTTTTCAGCACACAAGCATTCACGAAGCCTCCTTCTGTTCCCTCCTTGTGCTCTCTATGTCGTATGTCACAGGTCTCGCTGCAAAAGTAAAGAGAAAAGACACTCTGAATCGCCACATCGAAGGAGGTGAGTATGGTCATGGATGTTGGCCGCGCCTATCGGTCACACTACACATCGCGGTGTGTCATTCCATTCATCACCGTGATGTGTACTGTACAGTACTGTATTTGTAGCATGTGATATGGTAGGGCCGCGAACGTGAACCACGAATGCATCCAGGTGCAGAAACCGGGTAACCAAGCTGCAGCATGCTTTGCTCTACCAGCATAATTATCATAGTGACTCATTTGTACTGAGCAGTACACAGAAGATTGCCTGAAGTGGACGGTTTGAAGTACAGTGCATGTCTAACAACAAGGAAGAGATTACCTTTCGTCTGCCGAATGCCACGTGATTTTTTGGTTTGATTGCAACGAACGTTTTCTGTCTTTAGTGCTGCTATAACTCTCCTTTTGTGGCACAGCCCTCACTCGATTGTGCAATACGCTCGTAACTTCTTGAACATGTTCGATTAGCGAGGAATACTACAGCTTTTATGCCTTTTTATTGTTCTGCATAAACGCATGTGTGTACATTCACACTGACCTCCTTTTACTGTTTCTCGAAATCATTTTGTTTCAGACAACCCCACGCAGTGGAAGAGATCAGCGGCATCTGAGGATGATGACTCAGAATCTGAGGATGTTCGCAAAGAGCGCGCAGTAGTTGGTAACAAACTCGTGCGGTAAGCAGTCGAATGCACGCCATCCTTATCGCCATTATCACGGCTTCAGGGCGGCTGGGCGTGCCATTGGCACATCATTTTTGCACTGTCCTGTGGTGCACCACTTCGAAAGAATCTCCACAATACTAAATTGATCTGCCAGACTGCCATGTTTCTGCGAGAAGATGATTTGATCACAATCTACCCTTTCTCATCCCCAATGGTATTGGCCAAGCTGGTGGAAGCCCCAGGCCTGCTTGCTGTCATCATAGTGGCTGTTGTTTATCGTGTAAGTAACGGCGCTTGTCTCTTGTTATTGCCTGAATCTCTCTCCTTCTCTCTCTCCCTGTAGGCGACTGAGTCAACGTCCCAGCAAGGAAGAGCTCGAGCAACGCAACATTCTTCACCGTGAGTCATCATTCATCCTCTATGTGTTGCCTACTGCTGTGGACATGGAAATCCGGTCACAGATTACCGGGACCGGCACCCTCAGTACAGAAGGTTGCATGCACAATGCACATGTTGATCGCATGCCAACTCACGGCTGCTGCATGGCCAGCGCTCTGGGGCCGTTTGACCTCCGACTGGATTTCCATGTCCACGACAGTAGTTGTTGTTCTCTTCGACACCCTTTCTTGTGTTCTGTCCTGCTTTTCTCTATTGCTATCACTGATAGCTGCGTGAGCTCCAGACACTTCAGTAGATTGAAAGCAGCTCATACAACTCTAGATGATATGAGGTTGTTAGGAATATATCTTCAATTATTGATCAAAGAGCAAAACAGTGTCTAAGTTCTACTTATAATCGTGATAGTCATCACTAATGTCTTATGTTTATCTGTTTCAACCGTCTTCAGTACCGTATTTTCTGGAGTACAAGCCGCACGCAGATTGTTTGTCTCTTAATTCGACCCTTGTAGTGTCCCAGGCTTTTGTTGGACGAATTACTAGTCTTTAAAATGTGGCCTATACTCCGGAGAATACGGTATTCCACTCGTATACTGGTCCTTACTCTTCCCCCATGATGGCATAGCCACAGCAGCAGCAGTCGTCTTCAAACTTGCTCTAATGTTTAGTGATGGTGTCGTATTGTGCTGACCAGGTCACTCAACGGATGAAATACACATGGCGCGCGATGAAGTCAAGTCGACGCTACAACGGAAAGTGAGTGCCGTAAAATCTTGCTGCCCTTGCACGCACCTCTTTCCTTTTTGTTTGTACCATGCACGCCACCCCTGCACCATACATCCACGCAGCAAAGGATTTCTGCCCGTGGATCACGTGGCAGCCCTAGTGTTAGTCTCGATGATGAAGCTGTTGGTGACTAGGCTTTCGTCGAACATGACTACATTATAACATAGACCTCTTGATCTGAAAGTTTTACGAACAGAAAATACATACAATAGCAACACCACCGACAATCGATTCAGAAGTACATGTGCTGGTGACGATACGACAAAGAGACCCGCGTTCGCCGTAAGAAGAGTCTCCAGATACGGACCGATGCAGTGCGTGGTCGTACAATTGGCCTTCCTCTTGCCGTAGCAAACTTTCTTTGCGATGGTTCAGTCAGGAAACATTGTTGAAAACAATGTGCCCATTCCTTCAGAACTTTTGGAGAACAATGATTATAGATGTTTTGGGCTCAGTATCCAAGTTTAAATCCATTGATAATTCATTAGTATTAGGGCAATGAAAATGGAATCTACAGAACATCACATGATGCTCGATCTAGGTACTTCGAAGTACAATCAGTTCTGTCACATCTTGCCAATCCATCTCCGCTGTGTATCATCGACTATCTGCCATGCACAAACTGGTACCCCGGCCTGCATCTGCTACCTCTGACCAGGGAAGGCTGCAGCACCCCTGCGAGTGTGGAAATGTTTGCGCATTGCTATACTTAAAGACTTGTTATTATAACGAGTCGCAAATTTAACGATTGTCCAAAATTCATAGGTTAACGAGAAGATACGTGAGCGATCTTGCCGTCTTCAGGCATACAGGCATATCCACACATAACACAAATCAGGAATTAGACCTCAACAGAACTTATTATAGCAAAGAAATGTAACTCGTTGAAACGTTAGATTTACTTCCCCGTTATATTTACATGTCTTACAGTAACTTGTTTATGTCCGTGTTGTGTGTGTGTGTGTGTGTGTGTGTGTGTGTGTGTGTGTGTGTGTGTGTGTGTGTGTGTGTGTGTGTGTGTGTGTGTGTGTGTGTGTGTGACAGCTGAGTCGGCGACCAACAATCAAAGAACTGCGAGAGCGCAACATTCTCATACAGTAAGTATTAGTTTAGAACGTGTCACTGTTCGGCATTGTTAATGTGTGCCTTTAGATTTTCAGTACGTGTATATTCATCTTGGTCTGGACTGCTGACTGGTTCATCCACACTTTCGTACTGTAGAGACGTACTAAGTAATGGGGGGGGGGGGGGGTGTGCTTCAGACTAGACGATCACTATAGGCCTATTGTCCCTGGCTCACACACACACACACACACAGTGGCATTGGCATGTGCAAACTGCATTGTGAGCGCTGGCGCGCCGTGGGCACAATTGGAATTCAAGTGCTGTGCTGCGCAATCCCACTGTCTGAACGGCGAAACTGCGAAACAGTCATCGACTCGGCGACTGGCACTGTGGTGGGGAAGAGCGTGAGGACGATGAGACAGCGACGGCAGCAGCTACTGAGTTACCACTTGCTTGTGTTGGAAGAATTCTCGATTGCTCCTCTGACAACACTGTTTTCTTTGTGTGTTGCACGGTATGCATGGGATCAGTGCGTGCAGGCCCAGTTCTCCTGTACAAGGTAGGTGAGCATTCACAGCGGGCCTCGTGCTGACTGCTGCACTCCAGTTAGGGATGTCAGCGAACGCACTGCGCAGGCCTCTGCGCACGCATTGCGTCATCGATTTTTTGAACGTGATCGCGGCCGACAGAGAAAACATGGCCGCGGTCTGTTTGCACCACTGAGAGTCGTAAAATCACTGTTCTTCTGTCCCCGCGACCATTCAAATCATATTCGATACTCGAGGACCCACGAACTCACCACGTTCTCCCCGGTCGATTTCTCTGAAAGTTTGCACATCGTGAAACACCAGTATGAGAGGTGTTCAGGCCAATTTTCAAGGAATTTCCCTGGTTGGATCGTTCCAAAATCGGACTTCCATTTCTCGCTCGCAGCCATTTCTTGCGCGATGGAAGTGCCCTGCCCTGGTGAGTAACCAGCATCGCGCTTGGTAGAGAGTTGCTGCAATCAGCTCCCTGATGTCTTCGCTGCCATTGCCAGAAGCGATGGACCATGAATTTGTTTGAGAGTCTCTGGATGCTACTATTCCTCAGCCTAGTTTTCAGCCATTCCGTGCATCTTCTTCGCACGATTTAGTTTGCAAAAAAAATGAAAGTGTCCATGAGTTTTCTTGTCGGCCGCGCGTAGATGGGCCAGGCTGACCTGCGCAGATGGGCTGCGCAGTGCGTTCGCTGATATCCCTACTCCAGTCATCTCCAGCGTGAGTAGTGTTGTTTCCCAGTGCCCTGACCTTGTGTGGTTGCTTTTCTTTTCTCTTTCTCTTTAGTTTTGCAAACTACTGCGAAGTGACTGGCGCTGTGGACTATGACCGACAGTAAGTTTACCCCTTCTCTTTGGTTGTCGTCCGTGTTCTAGTGTGTCCTATAGCATATGTTCGCTGGAAATTAGGAGATTTTACACTTATACGGTGCACGTGATCCACTTTCGGTCAGTTTTCCCACACGTGACACAGATTTGGCTTCGCATTGGAGCAGAAAGGGGGCAAAATATCGAGTGGCCGGGCAAAATCAAAATATCGATGATGAGCCAGCAAAATGTTGCCGCAAAATATTGCAAAATATCACTGGCAAACTCGGGCTTTGCCTAGTTTGCAGCGGCGGAACTTCACATCACGTGACTGAACCCGTACACATTATTTGCACCCTGTGTATGATAGATGCAGTGGCCCTGTTGCGGGCTTCTGTTCCCGTACATGCACATGCAATGGCAGCTATTTTGTGTGAAGCAGACAAGTGGTACTTGGCATGCACATGATGCATGTATGGAGTAGAGGAGAAGACGTGTTACAAGTACAGGTCAGACCTCGCTATAACATAAACCTCGCTATATCGACCCTCGCTATAACATAATTTCTCCTATCCCCCAGAGATTACGTTATACCGAGGTCTGACCTGTATGCGGTGTGTGTTGTTTGCTTTGCAGTGCGGATAAGCCCTGGACGCGCCTCCGAGGTCCAGACAAGGCCCTTATTCGCCGTGAGCTGAACGAGTTCAAAAGTTCTGAAATGGAAGTGCACCCGGACAGTGCCTACATGACCCGGTAAGCACATTGGCTACAGGTGTATACTTGGTCCGCGTCAGCAATATTGTCGCTTATCTTTCGACAATTTGTTACTTAGACTTTGGACATCAACGCGTGCACTTGAAGTGATAAAACTTGGTACGATGGAAGGTAAGGTATAGAAGGACAACTAGCTATGAGGAATTTATTGTCCAAGGAAAGGTTCCTACTTTTATCGGTCCTTCTCGTCGCTGCTCTCGACGCTGGTGACAAATATTTTTGCTCGGGATCGACTCTCTTGCTTTTGCAAGCTCATCTCTCTTCCTCTCCGCTGCCTGGCTATTTTCTAAAGAGAAGTCGATCGTGACGGTCGCCTTCTCTATAGGACTTTGCGTGGGCAGCACGACAGCCTGTGTGGTTCAAATCAGACGCCGTTCTTTGCAAGATTTTATTTTGAACGACGACGACGCGTACAGTACTTGCAAATCTCCACGACGCGCTGGATACTTCAAATGTTGAGCTGGAGGTGAGGGACCTGCGATCTCAGCTTCACGAGCGATCCCTGAGGTGAGCGATCTCGGCCGTTCAGCAAAATAGAGCTGATTCCGAGTGGCCGATTACTTTCTTGTGGCTTGCGCTGCTCTTGCCTGCACAGCGTAACAAGATAATCTATTTTGATGCGGCGCTGTATCAATCAGAATCACCCACTCGTCGCTCTCGAAATCCTCTCGAAATCTAGCTAGACCTTTCAGGTACTAGTCAACTAACTTACTAACCAAAATTGGGATGAAATGGGTTGCCAAGTGAGCATTGGCGACATATAAACAAAGCTGAAAGATAAGCGACAATATCGCTGATGCGGACCAAGTATGTTTACTTCATGTACACACTACATGTGTTGCAAACAGAATGTTGTCCACGGTCAATGTTGCACGAGAAAAGTAGCTGGTATGTAGCCGGTGCACTTGGAGATTATCAGCGTGTTTCTCTTGCTAAGGGCAAACATGATGGCCTTTGTCTGTGTGTGCGTGCATGTATACGTGTGCGTGCGTGTATATGTGTGCGTGCGTGTATACGTGTGCGTGCGTGTATACGTGTGCGTGCGTGTATATGTGTGCGTGCGTGTATACGTGTGCGTGCGTGTATACGTGTGCGTGCGTGTATATGTGTGCGTGCGTGTATACGTGTGCGTGCGTGTATATGTGTGCGTGCGTGTATACGTGTGCGTGCGTGTATATGTGTGCGTGCGTGTATACGTGTGCGTGCGGGTATACGTGTGCGTGCGTGTATATGTGTGCGTGCGTGTATACGTGTGCGTGCGGGTATACGTGTGCGTGCGGGTATATGTGTGCGTGCGTGTATACGTGTGCGTGCGGGTATACGTGTGCGTGCGGGTATACGTGTGCGTGCGTGTATATGTGTGCGTGCGTGTATACGTGTGCGTGCGGGTATACGTGTGCGTGCGGGTATACGTGTGCGTGCGTGTATATGTGTGCGTGCGTGTATACGTGTGCGTGTACAGATTCCACAAGCCGTAGTGCTGGTCGTTACCGGTCATGCTCGCTGGTGGCTTGCGAATCGGACCAGGCAGCGGCACTGGTATACCAGGCCGGGCATCTCTGCCATATCGTACCTGACCAACGTTCTCTACATGAAACTACTCACAACTATCATCCTGCTGCCGCACATTGCCTGCGCGATCCCTATCCTGCTGCTGCCACACATTGCCTGCGCGATGCTCACCCGCCACTCCAGCACTGCTGATTTTACTTTACACTACAGCAACAGCCTATACTTTCGAATATTCTGAGCAGCTGTTCTCATTACCCTGCCACCTCTCTCTCTCTTTCTTCCTCTTTCTCTCTATCTATATTTCTCGTTCCGAACATGGTTTCGACTGCTTGAGAAGGAATGGCTCCTTCCTTTCTTTCTTTCTTTTTTTACCTTCATTTTGATCTGCGGGCAACAATGAACTCACCGATGCCTTTTGGTTGAGGTTCATCTTTATTTGCCTATTATGACTGAACAGTCGAGGACATGAGGTGCACAGAGAGGAAGCGCTGGCACGCGTGGCCTTGCTGCAAACAGAGGACTTCGTCTCCGCTGCATAAACTGACTCACACTGAATATACGAATGTAGACTGCAAGTAGTCATGTTATTATGGCGCATGCACACGGCATACGCACGCTTACCCATGTCCCCGTTATCATTGCACCTTCGTACTGTCACTGTGCGCACACCTTCTTACTCTCGTCTCTCTCTTTACGCTAGCCCTCGCATTTTAGGACATTTTAGTAGTTTTCCTTATTGATTTTTCCGAGCTGGTCTCTCTATCATTCAGCTAGTCAGCACCGCTGCCTGCTTCAGTCTGCTGACAAT
This sequence comes from Sycon ciliatum, assembly GCF_964019385.1. Classification (NCBI taxonomy): domain Eukaryota; kingdom Metazoa; phylum Porifera; class Calcarea; order Leucosolenida; family Sycettidae; genus Sycon; species Sycon ciliatum. Next base: position 66,119,420 of record NC_088643.1, read on the forward strand.
GGCTTGTGTTTAGTTTCTAGTTGTGTAAATATCGGCCAGATTGTTCGCCCTTGCGCGCGTGTGTGTGTGTGCTTGCTGCTCGTGTGCGACTGAATGCTTTGCTCTTTATCTGTATGTCATTGATTACTTTCTCGCTTTTTCCTCGTTCTGTACTCTTCGTTGTCGTGTGGGGTCAGTTTCTGTGCTCCGATTGTCCACCCCACGTCGTCTTTGTTTTTGTTCTCATGGTGTGTTAACTCTGGATATTTTTTAATGAAAAAGATTTCCTGGTCATGTCCTTGACTTTCTGAGGGATGTTCATGAATATTGCTTGCTACCTTCTTTCTCTCTGTCTTTCCTCTGTTTTTTTTTAGAAGTTCACATGTTTCAAACGATGCACATTCGTCCCTCTACATGTATATTTAGGGTTCTTTTTTCTTTTCTTTTGTAGTTTGCTTGTTTCTGCTGCAGCGTGTGTACATAGCTCTTCCAGTGGCGTGCCGCTCTGTGTAGGTCAGACCTAGAGCTACATAATTGACCTTTCTCTGCTCATTGCTTCCATTATAATTATACTCTGCATCTTGTACCCGTTGTTATTCTGGTCGTTGCTGTTGCCGCCGCCGCTGCGTTTCTTGTGGATGTGTGGTGCTGTACCATAGAGTACATTGAGTATTCTCCTTCCTGTTAGGCAAAGAAAATGGCGGCTGTTGGGCTGCTGATAACTCTGTATTCGCATTCGTGTCTTGGCCCATGGTGGTGTGTTGTGTGTCACGGTGTGTGTGCGCGTCCGTATATGCGCCTTGATCTGTTTCATTCTGATCTTTGGCTGTACATCCACTGCATTAAATGCAGATTTTCAAATTTTGAAGAGTCGTGTGCCTGCTTGTCTTGTGACGGGTATACATGATGCGTGCATTCTCGTGTACTGTGTTGGTGAGGTGCATGCATGATTGTGGACCGATTGGATTCTGAGAAGCATTTGTTGGAATGATGTGAGAAGGCCTCCCTCCAGTATTGCCAATTAATTCAGTACAAAATGACTCACAAGAAAGCGCCACAGAAGAACTCCATTTGCTCGTTGGATTTGCCACGGAATTTAGAATTGCTGTTTTATGATTTTAGTGAAAAGTATTTTTTACATGATTGTATACAGAAAAAGTGTCGCAATATCACAAGTCATGCAAAGCGAAGTACATAAATCAGGGTGTGCACCTCTACACAATTTGTAACTCCTGCTCACTTTGACCCATGCCTAGCGCCCAGGAGAGGGGGGGGGGGGGGGCTATTTTTCGCTGACGTCAACTTTTCCAGGGATCGGCATTGCATGTGCACGTGGCCAGCACAAGCGAGTCGTATAAATAAACCTAGTTTTATCAAGGTCACCGCGTGATTCCGGTGAACACTGCCAGCCCGGCGCCCCCAGATTGAAGGATTTCCAGGTCTATTCATACCCCCAAACAAGCCTCGGATATTAACTTTACTTCAATTAAATGTTTCGTAATAAGTATTCGCACGCAACAACGCAAATCCACACAATTCAGTAGACACTTCTTTTCTATCAAACGTTTTCTTCCCGGCCCTTCTCTTCAAGACAGTACAGGGAATGTTGTAAATTTGAAAAACACATAACTATAATTTATAGAGAATGAAAGAAAGAAAAAAGTCAACACTTCAACATACATGTAGGTGTTAAAATGATTAAAGTGTTAAAAACTCAAAAACAAACAGCTGCAAGTTGTAGACAAACACGTTGAACACATCAGGGAACACTTGTCACACTTTCACGAGGTGTGACACCAAACAACTGCAACGATAACACATTCTCCTTCTGTACACATAGTTCTGGATCTAGTTTACGAATATACAGAGCTTCTAACACAGCAAGATGTAACTTAGACCTTCCACGAGTCAAAATCGAAAAGATATCATCACTATACAACTTACGACAACTAGCACTGCCCGACAAATGACGCTTGATGGACGATGTCCGATCACTTAGCTCTGTCACCTTCGACGCCTGCCGTTGTTCTCTTCCGTTAGGCTTGTTTGGTTGGTTGCTCCGGTCCACACCTCCAACGTCCGTTGATTTCATGTCCGTTTTTGTTGATTTCATGGCCGTTTTCGTTTCACTTCTTGGTCTTCCTCGTTTCCTCTTGTTGATCGTTGTTGTCACTTCCATTATCGACGTATTCAAATCCCCAGTACTCCGTCTCTTCACCTTGCTTCTGGTAACTCTTCCGGTGTCTATGAGCTCCAGTGTCACATTGGGTGGTTTTCGAGACGGTCTCCCTCGCTTCCTCACGCTAGTCTGAGATGGGCCAAGCTCCCCGCCCGTCGAGGCGGAGGCGCGCATGCGTACATCTACACTGGACGCAGACAAAGTCGTTCCAGTATCGGACTGCACAGCACATTTTGGAGGACGGCCACGACGAGGACGAGTACCGTGAGCGTCAACAGGGACAAGACCTAACGGCACATGTTGACGGATGCGTGCGCCCAGGTGTTGAAGGGTTCTACCTACGTACCGATCTTCACATTCTCGGCACTGAAAAAAATAGATAAGGTTGCTTCTACTAAGGGTAGGTAGAACGTCCTCCTTCACACTGAACGCACGCGTCGGCCACGACGAGGACGAGTACCGTGAGCGTCAACAGGGACAAGACCTAACGGCACATGTTGACGGATGCGTGCGCCCAGGTGTTGAAGGGTTCTACCTACGTACCGATCTTCACATTCTCGGCACTGAAAAAAAAAGATAAGGTTGCTTCTACTAAGGGTAGGTAGAACGTCCTCCTTCACACTGAACGCACGCGTCCCTCCCAAATTCAACCAGACTGATATTTTGGCTGAATTTGAACTTCTTCAACAACAGCTGTCCACTGTTCCCGCGAAATCGGAGTTGGCGGCGGCAACCTGCCGAGCTTCCTTGGCTGCCGAGGCGTTCCGGTTTGCCCAGTCTCCGCCAGATACACGATCCTTTTCACTGACGCGGGAACATATAAAAGTTCTCAAGGAACTTAGGAAGAACCCTGAAATCGTGATATCTCGCCCTGACAAGGGCCGGGCAACGGTGATTATGTCGGCAGTGGAGTATAGAGCGAAGATGATGGTCATACTCAATGACACCACTAAGTTCTGTAGACTCGGCCCGTGCGATGGTTATGATCACACTGCAAACATAGATACGAAATTAAGTAAATACCTACTGTTTCTATCTAGATCTCATCAGATTACTCAATATGAACATGACCGGCTAGCACCAACGGGATCCACTCGGCCGCGGATGTATGGCCTGCCGAAAATTCACAAAAAGAATATACCATTACGACCGATACTAAGCATGTCCGGTTCTCCGCAATTTAAGATATCCAAGTGGTTGTGCGCAATGCTGCAGACTGTGCTCGCCCTTTACAATAACCATTGCGTCAAGGACACATTCGAGTTCGTAGATAAGATCAGGAAATCGAAGTTTGAGTCCTGTGGTTACATGTGCTCGTACGATGTCGTCAGTTTGTTCACCAATGTTCCATTGCGTGAAACCATTGATATTTGTGCAGCAGCGTTGTACCATAACAAGTCCGTGACTCCACCAGATTTGAATGAGAGCGAATTTGTCAAACTCATGTTAATGGTCACTTTTGGTGTTGAGTTTTCCTTTGACAATGTCATGTATAAACAGTTGGATGGAGTTGCGATGGGATCTCCACTTGGTCCGGTATTAGCAAACATATTCGTTGGATTTTGCGAGTCATCCATTCCCCCATCGCTATGGCCCTCGGTATACTACCGTTTTGTAGATGATGTTTTTTGTCACGACGAGGACCAAGAAACCTGCGAGAACTTTTTAACAACCCTAAACGGACTACATCCTGCATTAAAATTCACTGCAGAAGGTGAACGGGACGGTGTGATATCCTTCTTAGATGTCAATATTACCCGCAACAACGACACCAAGAGTTTAGACATGACGGTTTACAGAAAACCCACCTTTACTGGCTTGTATATTCCATGGGGAAGCTACACACCAACTAAATCCAAAGTTCACCTTGTCAAAGCACTAGTCTATCGTGCCCGTCGAATCTGCTCTCCTCACCTTCTTCAAGAAGAACTGAGGCGGCTCACATCAATTTTGACAAACAATGGATACCCCTCGTCACTACTAACAAAACTTATTAATAACAAACCAATCACGCAGGATCCGAAACCATTTGGACCGGACAGGTGCCCCGTGGTACTCCGCTTACCCTGGGTGGGTGCTGGTTCTGCGCGCGTCGAGAAGGAGGTGCGCAACATTGTCTGTTCGTCTTACCCGTGCGTGAAATTGTATTTAGTATTTGGAACGACGCGTGCGTTCAGTGTGAAGGAGGACGTTCTACCTACCCTTAGTAGAAGCAACCTTATCTATTTTTTTCAGTGCCGAGAATGTGAAGATCGGTACGTAGGTAGAACCCTTCAACACCTGGGCGCACGCATCCGTCAACATGTGCCGTTAGGTCTTGTCCCTGTTGACGCTCGTGGTACTCGTCCTCGTCGTGGCCGTCCTCCAAAAGGTGCTGTGCAGTCCGATACTGGAACGCCTTTGTCTGCGTCCAGTGTAGATGTACGCATGCGCGCCTCCGCCTCGACGGGCGGGGAGCTTGGCCCATCTCAGACTAGCGTGAGGAAGCGAGGGAGACCGTCTCGAAAACCACCCAATGTGACACTGGAGCTCATAGACACCGGAAGAGTTACCAGAAGCAAGGTGAAGAGACGGAGTACTGGGGATTTGAATACGTTGATAATGGAAGTGACAACAACGATCAACAAGAGGAAACGAGGAAGACCAAGAAGTGAAACGAAAACGGCCATGAAATCAACAAAAACGGACATGAAATCAACGGACGTTGGAGGTGTGGACCGGAGCAACCAACCAAACAAGCCTAACGGAAGAGAACAACGGCAGGCGTCGAAGGTGACAGAGCTAAGTGATCGGACATCGTCCATCAAGCGTCATTTGTCGGGCAGTGCTAGTTGTCGTAAGTTGTATAGTGATGATATCTTTTCGATTTTGACTCGTGGAAGGTCTAAGTTACATCTTGCTGTGTTAGAAGCTCTGTATATTCGTAAACTAGATCCAGAACTATGTGTACAGAAGGAGAATGTGTTATCGTTGCAGTTGTTTGGTGTCACACCTCGTGAAAGTGTGACAAGTGTTCCCTGATGTGTTCAACGTGTTTGTCTACAACTTGCAGCTGTTTGTTTTTGAGTTTTTAACACTTTAATCATTTTAACACCTACATGTATGTTGAAGTGTTGACTTTTTTCTTTCTTTCATTCTCTATATAGTTATGTGTTTTTCAAATTTACAACATTCCCTGTACTGTCCTGAAGAGAAGGGAAAGAAAACGTTTGATAGAAAAGAAGTGTCTACTGAATTGTGTGGATTTGCGTTGTTGCGTGCGAATACTTATTACGAAACTGTTTTTCCACCGCCTCCAAACTACTGTTTCAATTAAATGTATTATTATTTTAGTCGTCTGGTCGTATGAAGTCAACCCATTGAAAATAACGTTGAGGGGAGTTCTTGCCCCCCCCCCCCATCCCCCTCAACAACGTTTCAAAATGCTGGTTACAGGTGATGTACGGCACATGTGCACACGGGACAGTCACTCTTAACAAAACACTTCTTACTCCAATGTAATACCAGAATGCACATGCATGTATCAGAAATAGTGCACCGGTGGTAGCCTGACACGTGCCAAACTTCCTAAACTGCTTGCATTCTAAACACAATCATATTTCGAAGTACAGTGTACATAATTATAATTATAGGCGATGGTGATGCGGATGTCGCGGCCAGTGAGTGTTACCCGCGGTTGCTTTGACATACATGTACATGTACATGTAGCTGTTTTCATGTATACATGACTGTACAACAATGCCATTTGGCTGGGTCCGAGGAAAATTTCGCCCTCTCTCAAGTGAAGACACACAAAGTTAGTTGTGCTATACCTGAAACTTGAAAGCAAGAGCACATACATGTAAACCAAGAGTACATAAAGGTTTATGATTGTATTCTAGCTGAAAGTATGCGTGTGTCTTCGGTGCCCAAAGGCTGTAAAGTACCTTTAATGATTATCAGGAAAAATGAAGGGGAGAATCCAAAGTTTCACAGCGCATGCCATACAAACTACAGACACTTATTAATCGCAGTCACCACTCACTACTGGCAAAGCAGATCATTCAAGAGTATGTACTCTTGTTACTATACCATAGCGCAACTATAACTTAAGGCTCAGTATAAAATTACGTGTATACTGTAAAGTCATCCCCAGTAAAGTCGCGATGTATCTCAGGAGCCCAGGCTCCTCTTCATTGGTTCCGGCATTGGTCCGCCTTGCTGCTTCACCAAGTCAATTTCGTATCGCAATCCTAGATTGGCTAGGGTACCCCGTAAGGAGACCATAGGTCTGTGGGGACTGCCCTAGAGAAATATGAATAAATACTACTACTATACTATTGGGTTTTTTCCAAAACAGGGAGACTATTACACCTCAGCTTCTTGTTCTGACAAACAAAACTATGATGTAGCAGTGTTTTCAAGCAGTGCAGAAAGAAGAACCAGATGCTAGCACTCGTGTAGTGCCATGCAGTATCCGAGTTGACTGAATCTGCTGAATCAGTTCAATGGTACATGCTCCCACATCCACATACATGTACAATGATCCATGTGGATCTGTGGACTGTGGAGACTGCCCTAGAGAAAATGAGAAATACATGTAAATATGAATAATGCTATGATTTGGCCCTCTGTCCTTTCAAACTCGATAACAACATAACCATGAAAACAGGTAGTCTGTTACGGTTACTCTTTTTTTTGGCGCAGCTACTAGTACATGTATTGGGTTCATCCCGCATGTCATGTACAATGTAGGTAAAAGAAAGCCATGTCCAAAACATGTACTGGAAGCCTTTACTACTGCTGAAGCCAATAGGCCTTCAAAATGCTACTGTCTTGTAGTACCTAAGGGAACACATACCGGCCCGGCCCGCCCGGCCGTGCCTAGCCTAATGTTCAGGCAAATGAAGCCTCAGATGCTGAGCCTGGGATGTTTTTAACCCGTATGAGCAAGAGTAAACCATGCTCTCTTGTTAACTATTGGTAATACATGTACTGGCAACTACCAGCGCTACAAATAGTACAATCACTCCTAGCAGTACAGAGTACTTACATCTCCAGGGACTGAGCTACTACAACACTAGCATGCTTGGAACCTAGTACTGTACTGGTAATACCGGTAGCAGCCTGCTGAGTGCTGGTATGATGCACGCTTTGTGGCCGTACCCCCGTGGAGCGTTCAGCTTAGGGGAGTTCAGCCAGAGTTGACCGCAAGTGGGGTGAACCAGAAATCCAAACAGTCGATGACTTTTAAAAACTTTTAAAGTCTTTAAACGGTGCACACAGAACTCCGGCCCAATTTCTATGGAATAACTCCAGGTTTGTTCATCATACCGACCGTCATACAAACGTCATGACTACTGCACGGTGTGCTTGAAACATCTTAGTCATCTACATCTACATGACTGACTAATGTCGCAGTAGCGGTCATCCCCACCAAGTGCATCAGGCCTAACTGCGGTGTAAGTACAAGTACTTGTACCCACATGCATACACCTCGTACCCCCATGGTGGGACTCCAACTCTATAGACTAGTGGGGAAAGAATAAGAAACTTCAGCTCCGCATTCCTTGATGAAATCAGGAGTGCTACTAATTGCAGCAGTGCTTGAAAACATCAGCAGCACCTTCTTCCAGGTTTCAGACAAACTAAGTGGCAACAGCAACTACTCTGAACATTCAGTCCACACTGGACAACGCAGCTCTGACAAATTCCCGACAACAGCACTTATTATTTGAAGTGCAGGGACCAGCAACGGACACATGCCCTTCAGTCAATCAGCTTCTCCAAAAACAACCCTATTGTTTATGAAGAAGAGAGGCAGAACAGTTGAGTTCCCGGATGTTCTTCTGCCATTCATCCACTGAGAGGTTGAGCTCCTGTCACCCAACACCATACATAACCCAATCCGTAATTTCAACTGCAAAGTTCAATGTGTTTTCTCAACTTGAGACCCCTGTGGCTCCACTGTCATCAATCATCACAAATGCAGGCAGACTGGCTCAGAGCCTAATTGCAACTTTGTCATCATCTTTCAGCCATAGTGACAATGCTGTGCCCAGCGAAGTGAGAGATGGTTTGTGGTCTTCAAGTTCCCTCAATGCCACATTTCAATTCCAAGCATCATACTATTAAAGACAGTAAATCAGATCCACAGAATGGTAATGCAATCACGTGGGGTGCTTTCAATGATGATGGTCTTTCACAGAGTTACATGTATTGCCATCAGTCTACACCCTGCCATACATGTACATGTACGAAATTCCACACTAACTTAGGCTCTCATGTACATTTACATACCAGAAAGTAGCTGAGTGCCCAAGCAGGTACGTTTGACTGTAGCCCTGGCTGCTGCTCTGTTCTGTACTGTACTGTGCGGTTTTGATCACGTAGAGAAAGAAAGTCAGCCCCTGGATTGGCCGGAACAAGACTGAATGCTTCTGCCTCCTTGACCGGACAGGAGTCTAGGCCTAGCGCCTGCTACTTGCTACTCCTTGTCAAGGCTTGTGCACTAGCAGCAAACAACAACCAACCACTGCAGACACACTTCGTCGGAAACTCTCTGCGGCGTGTATGCAGGCTGGACTACAAAGTTACGTAGAGGTTCAGTGTAGAGCTGTCCGTGCATGGAAAAACAGTCGTTAAGAGCAGGTGGTCGCTAAAACCAGAGGTCGCTTACACCAGGTTTTACTGTATAACCCTTGTACAGTACTAGTTGTACAGACTGTATTACTGGTACTTCGAAGTACTCATTTTAATACTAGTACTCTTGGTAGTACAAGTCACACAGCAGCAGCAGCATGCTCAGCTGATGATTAGCATAGTTCAGGTAGTAGCAACATGCACTAGTGGTACAGACTCAGTCATCATGTACCAATGCTATTGAAATACAATTATTATTATTATTATTAAATATTATTATTACCGTAAAGTACCGCCAGAGCGCCCCGTCTCGCGAGAGCGCCCCACCTTGATTTTACAGGCAGAGAAAGGAAAATCGTATGGCAGAGTGCAACGAAGTTTGTACGATGTGAGAATCTTAGTGTACTAAGGTCACACTTGGCAGGGTTTTGTGTGGAGCTTGTGTTCGCTCCAAGGTACGGATTGACTGCAAAACGTGCAATATGTGTACAAGGTTCATGTCGTATGACCTACAGACAGCAGACCACCTCCACAATACGACCACGAAAGGACGAGATGGTGGGGCGCTCTGGCGGTACTTTACGGTACAATGTATTATCAGTATGGCCCGCCCGCGCCTTGCTGGCGTCAAAGTGCCACGTCATAACATGCATTAGTCTGAGGAGTATGCAGTATGCACTGGCCCTGCTCAGTGTGAGGTTCGGATTGGCTGTTGCAGACCGTTTGCAGCGACAATACAGTCCCGTGCAGTTGGAATTAAAGTTACTACTACTAGTACCGGTAGTAGCAAGAGCACATAATCCTTAGGTAACTTATGTACTCCTGGTAGTAGGCATTGCCTCTAGTTTTCCTAGGATATGATCAGTGGCAAAGCCTCACACAGTGCTGCATTCCAATCCAACTGGACTGGCTATCCTGATGAGCTACACAGGTAAAGAGGCCGGCCAGGGCACTGAACAACAAGAACAGGAACACTAGGTCCAGCAGGTCTGGGTGCAATGGCCACCACAATAGTCCATCTTACTGGCAGCTGTTTGGCTAGTTTGTGCTCATCAAGTATCAATGGCTTGGGGACCAGTATGGACAGTGTTGTGACACAAACTGCTTATCGGCGAATCAATCGGAGAAGAAACTCAATTTGCAGTCCCATACATGGGTGACGAGAGTTCCAGGGGAGCTGCATGGCCAGTCGGCTTCACTATCATACCTGCAATTAGCAAACCAGAATAACGGCATACCTGAGGTGCTAACATCAAATTAATATCCACTGCGATGGATGCTTGTAATTGTTAGGTAGGGTGCAGTAGCAGCATTCATGCCAAGCCGGTAGCTAATTCAGCAATTGTGATGGTGGCACACCTACACAGTACACTTCAGCCATCACTGAGTGGACCCCACGGCCGGCCGGATGCAGGAGCAATTGTCACTTTGATAGCATCACATCAAGAACCATCGGGCATGCTTTCGGCAATTCCGACCATGCAATGCATACAGTCATGGTGTCCTCTCGCAATAGTTCAGCCTTCACTGACACCACAATCCGCAGTACGTAATGTTGTATTATGAAACTGACAGTACAATGGAGGGTGGTATAAGGCACAAGTACTGTACTAGTACAGAAATGTACCCCCATGCTGTATGCTGCATGATCCGAAAATAATTGCAATACACATCTGTACACATATGTCCACTGTTTTGCTACTGACACAGTTCTACATTGTAGTAGCTCCAACCCCAGTAGCTGAGCTAAACAGGATATCTCATACTGTACAACAAAAAGGCAGCTGTGCATTGCTTTAGTAGCGCCCAATCTAACCGGACAGGAAGGAAAGAGAGAAATACCGACGAGGTCAAGCAGCAGCCCTCCACATACATGTAATTACACTGCATGTCCCAGAGCACAATCATGTATATGTAGCACCACCAATGTCAGGGTCCAAATTCCCAGCTAGGGACTGCAGTGCAGTGGCTAAGTGTGTGCAGAGGCACAGCAGGATGGCACCACCTGCAGCAGGAAGGAGGCAGGTGGTAGCCACCAGAAATGATGCACTATTGGCAGTAATTAAAGGTCCATGATACACTTTTTGATATACATCATACACATGTAGATATACACTGTGACTGTAACTTATTGAACCGTGATAGACATGACGCTGACGAATCAGTACTCCATGGGAGCAGGGAGATTGGGCCACATGAAACATTGGCCATTGCACCACCTCCCTGTCACTGTCTGTACAGACTGTAGCAGTGTAGGATTCCCTGCTCACCCAGCTAGCTCACTGAAGCACTGCACTTCATAGAGCATTGTCATTGGTGACAAGCAGCATGAGACTAGGCGGGGGGGGGGGGGGGGGGGGAGAGGGAGGGAGGAGCTACTATAGCACTGAAGGCCTTGCCAGAAAAATTAACACAACTGAGCCAGCTACCACCCACACTAAGAATGCAGCACAGGAAGCATGGAATTTAATTATAATGCTCTCCTGTCCCTGCTATGCTGCTTGCCTTAGAAGGAGTGATGAGCAAGTGTTTGGTCCAAAATTAACGGCTCTGCCCATGCCGCTGATGTACAGTAGCAGGGGTATGTACTGATTTGCACAGTGTGATGCAGCTGGTGGGGTTGGGAGGAAGGTATGTCACATAATAATGTGTGTGCGTGTGTGGGAGGGGGGGGGGGGGGGGGGTGCGGAGGAAGCACGGTGCCTTCCTGTGCCTAATAATCCTGGAGCCCGGTGATTAGAGTTGGGCACATTAATAGATGGCCATGCCAATGGAGGATTTCATCCGTGATTGTGACTACAGTGCTACAGTGCAGTAACGCTGACCCCTCACAATCTACAGGCTGAGCCACAGTGTTTCTTGGCTGGGAGCCGCAGTACACACTGCACAGTGTTTCTTGGCTGGTAGCCGCAGTACACACTGCACAGCGACTGCAACCTTGTCTTGTACAACAGGCTACACAAAAAAGGAGGAGGAGGGTTTGGAGGAGGGTTTGGCTGCAACTGGGAGATTCAAAAAACAGAATAAAAACGTTGAACACCAGATCCCCAGGAAACACGACCAGCAGCATGCCATGATCATGCGGGACTATGCATGCATGAGGCATGAGACCAATGGCACTCCATGATCCACAGGACTGCCAGGTACTGTGACTCAGTGTGAGCCGTTGTTACTAGTGTACAGTAGCGGATCAGTACTCATGACATGAGTGGTCGCCACACCATCAAGGATCATACCAGCTATTTTTAGTTTTCCCCAGTAGGCCCAAGTAAACCGTAGTAGTAGTAGTAGCAGTGGTGGTAGCAGCGGTGGTAGCAGTGGTGGTAGTGGCATTGATTTCACAATCTATTTTCTTTTTGCCCGTACAAGAGGCTTTAGTGGTAGGGGTGCCCGACACAAACCACAGCTCATGGTGAATGCCTGAATGCTTTGTCTTCACCCAGCCAGTGGGTGTCATGATACTACTAGTAGTAGTAGTGGCTCGGCACTAAGCTCTGCAGCTCTACAGAGGTCTTGGGTACGTGAGGATTGCCTGATTTAGCCCGCTTTTCTGAATGTTACACTAGGAACTTCGGAAGAACAAAAGGGAACAGCCAGCACCTGGACAATCATGCGGGCAGCCTGCTCCAGACGGAACTACTTGGAAGTTTCTTCCGCTAGTGCTCCTAAACTCTCACCATTTGAACTTGCCACTGTGGTGCAACAGGAGGTGTGCTTGCTACTGTTTGGCCTGGAGTTAGCATTAAATTACAAAGCCATGGAATAATACACCTTGGCGGCATGAGGACCAAATCACACGGCAGCCACCTGGCAAGATCTCGGGCAAGACTTCGAAGAAAGACCTTCGATTAGCATAATGCATATCCAAGTCATTAGAATTGGCACCTGGGGACACACGCTTTACATGATCGTAGCCAGCAGGCACAATCAAGGTTCACTCACACCAAGCGTACATGCACATGTAGCTTCAAAGTTGTGATGCCCAGGATTCTCAGGATGCGCTGAGTTTGACAAGGTTTTTATCCAACCCTCCAGGCACAACGCTAAGATGAAGAGATCACATTTCCAGACATAGCTGCTAGCACATTTTCCTTCCACTACGTTGAGGTGGGGGGGGGGGGGGTGGGTGGGGGGAGGTAAAGCATACCAACAACACCCCATGACACAAAGGGTTCCTACACAACAGTTTAGGCCTTCCAGCACCTTCTGGTCTGCTTACCTATCAGGAAGAGAAGCACCATGAATCCCATGCTTGTACAGTAGCCAGTAGTACAGCTATGTAGCTTGCTTCGCCACAAGAGACACCCGATGATTCTCTAGACCATGCGTGCACCCCCACTGGGCCGCCATCTTGGTGGCTGGTACTTGTGCATTATCATCAGTGCCCTTCGGAGTTGATGGCGAATGCTGCTGGCTGAGCAGGAGTGCTGGATCTGCTGTCTTTCTCTGGTTCGGGCCACATGACTGCATGGGAAGACATACAGTACATGTACACGACAGTGCAGCACAGTGCAGCATGATGAATGTACATGTACCGTCGTATTACCATCTAATACACTGCAAGTCAATACGCACATTAGTAATATGCACATTAAAAAAATCATTTCACCTGGATCAGAAAATTAATATGCTTTAATAGAACTAGAATTAGTGTTTGTACCCAGCTACCCCCCTCCCCCAGAGAATGATGCCAGAGACTGCCAGAGTGCACACAACCCGCATTGCTGGATGGACATGATCAACACCATCACCTGATAGTGATAGTCAAGGGTGACACCACTCAGTCCACTGTATGCGGTGCAAGTACCAGTACCAGTACTCAAACACATGTGCATACATGTACATTGTACAGAGTGCAGTGCTCAATCATCATCTGGCATTGCTACCAATGGCAATGTATAGAATACATGCAGTATAGTGCATGTGCTCAGAATCATTAAAATAAATGGGCATGTACATGTACATGACATTGTATCTATATTAAAACCCAACAAGTCTAAAAGCAGTCAACACTTGAACGTTTTGCCTCCAGCAAAATAGTTACAGAGTAGAGTGGAGTTACAAGTAACTTACTATGGGGCAGCCAGGCATACATGTAGTTATTATAATACTATGGCCAGTATGGGGCAGCCAGGCATACATGTAGTTATTATAATACTATGGCCAGTATGGGGCAGCCAGGCATACATGTAGTTACATGTACATGTATAACAGAAAGGAAACAAAGGGACATCCAAATGCAAGTGCATGATTTGGCAACTGGGAAGGCCAGGGAACACGGGGTGGGGTCGCCGGTTGGGGAGAGTATGTGTATGTACATGTATGTGTGTGTGCGCGCGCGCACGAGAGAGAGAGAGAGAGAGAGAGAGAGAGAGAGAGAGAGAGAGGTGTGGGAGGGTGTGAAAGAAGGGTGAATGACATATATGCATGTGTGTGTGGGGGGGGGGGAGGGGGCATAACCAGAGACACATTCTCTTTCCCTCTACAAGACATTATGCCGGAGAAGGAGGGAATACCGTAAAGTCGCGGATAAAAGCCGGGTTTGCATACAAGCACATCGCGGATAGAAGCCGGAAAATCAAAGGGGTCAAATGCATGCAAGCCTGTTGCGCGTAGAAGCCTGGCTTCTATGCAAGCGCGGATCGGGTAGGTCAAGAGTGCATGCGCTATGTACGGTGCATACCGTAGAATCCCGCGGATAAGCCCACCCGCGTATAAGCCCAGGGTTTGTTCGAACATCACAAAGCTTCATCGTACAAGCCCATGGGCTTATAAGCTTAGGTCATACCGAGAGTCCATAAATTATGGACTCTTGGCCATACCATGTACGTAGTGCAATGCACATTAGGGTTTTTTTTCGTACATTTCAGCACAATCATCGGTTGTTTTTGTTTGCACGGTGGTTTTCAGCAATGTATTTCTCACTTCCTTGATACTTTTCAATAGCACAACTTGGTGTCGGCGTATAAGCCCATGCCCGCGTATAAGCCCATGTTCTCGTATAAAGTAAAGTAAAAAAAAAAAGTAAATTATCGTATCCGTTCCCGAAGGGAACTCACGACGGCCGCTAACACCCGATAAACCTAGGGTTTATGTTCTCGTATAAGCCCACCGAAATGTCCTTGTGAAACAGATACGCCCATGGGCTTATCCGCGGGATTCTACGGTAGTAAAACTGCCGCCATAACGGTTAGCCCTTTCCCAAAGGTGCTCTTTTAATTCGCACTTAGTGCTTTTCGCGTCCATCAAAATATGCTGAAAAAGTGCTCTTTTTTCAGTGAAAATAGGCAAAAAGTGCTCTTTTTTCAGTGAAGCATAGCCATGATTAGCCCTTTCCCAAAGGTGCTCTTGTAATTCGCACTTAGTGCTTTTCGCGTCCCTCAAAATATGCTGAAAAAGTGCTCTTTTTTCAGTGAAAACAGGCAAAATGTGCTCTTTTTCAGTGAAGCATAGGCATGATACATGTTCAGATATGAACCCAAGATGAGAAATGAATACGCACTCTTCCATTTATGGGTCCTAGAAAGGCAAACCAGGAAGTAAACGGTTCAAAAAACCCACTTTTTACAGCATCACCAACTTGTTACCCCCCAAAAAAGCGGCGTGCCAAGGCCCATTGTGATATCGAGCACTCGGAAACTGTGATCGCATGCATGATCTGAGCAAACAGATTTTAGCACTTTTTCAGCTAAAAAAGCTCAAAAAGGGCGATATTCACCAAAAAACGCAATAAAGGGCGAAAGAAACGGGCTTTTCCAAAAAGGGCCAAAAAGGGCGAAAAAACGGGCGAAAAAAAGGACGAGCACTTTTGGGAAAGGGCTAATACCGGTAGTCAGTGGTAGATCTACGCGTGCCGATGAGCATACAACAATTGTACAAGCCTGGCAAAAAAATCAGTGGTGCATATAAGCATGGTTTGCATACAAGCCTGGTTTGCATTAAAGCCTGATGCAGAAAGCGGCTTATATGCTTATAAGCCGGGCTTTTATCCGCGACTTTACGGTATGTCTCCTTACCATTGGACTACATGGGCCATAGCCCTTGGCAGATAATGCTGGAGAAAAAAATCGGCAGATTCTGCTCGAGAAGCAGTGAAATTGACAGAACCATACAAACCTTATGGCAAGCTCTTCCTTGAATTCTGCTCCATTTCTTTATCCACATACCAAACATACACAAAACATCCGGAAACAGTGCCAAATTCTGCTAATTTCTCTGCCTGCATTATCCGGCAAGGGCTAACGTGCCATGTTATCACACTTTTCGTGTCTTGCTCCTTGAAGCCGCAAAGTAAGTCACCGTATTGATCTCACACTCACAGGCTACACATCCTGGCTTTTCCAAGCAGCACTTGGTCGTGAACAATCAGAATTCCTGCGTGATTCTCCACTCCCATCCATCCACTCTGCTCTGTGGGTGTTGTCAACCATGATGGTGGGCAGTCCTAACTGTTGAGTGTTGTTGCTGCTTGTAATGACATCTGGCAGGTTCTCTCACACATACACAGGAAAAAAACGTAGCACAATCATCAAGCTCAATGTCCACTTTCGACCCATTATAAACTCACACATACATACCGTATTATCTCTAATATAAGCACGGTCCTTTATTTTTTCAATGTACCTCCGCCCCGTGCTATTAATGGAGACGTTCCTTTATTGGAGACTGTTCCATTATTATTTCAACCTCATTTCAGAGGCATGTTGCCATGCCAAATTCATGTATGACACACACATTTCAGGGTTTTTTTCGCCAGTACAGATAATGAATTTACACAGTGTGCTTATAATGGAGACTGAGCACTTTATTTTTTGAATGCCGCCTCAAGGTGTTCTATTATTGGAGACGTGCTTTTATTGGAGACTGTGCTTATATTAGAGACTAGCAGCACCCCCGCCAGCGTTGCCTGGCCGAATGTGGCGTGCGGGTGCACCCACCGGTGAAGCAAGTACATGAACAGCACACGTGCTCAGCGCGTGGTGGTGGCCAGACCGCTAGCGCTGAAGTCCTGGTGAGGGAGGTTCTTCATCGTTGGAAGGAGAAGGAGGGACGTCTGTTACACCTTCGGGAGGCTGGTCAGGGTTGTCCATCACCTGGTGGCGGATGAAGCGGCTCAAAAAATTCATAAACTTACTTACGAACAAAAGTGCGATGCGCTCTTCACTGCAGATCAGATGCAGAGTACGAGTGCATGCAGTCAGTGCAGATCTTTTGTATCCTTTTGTTGCAGATGTTTCTATTTGCAGAGAACGGTTCACGTGGTCCGCAGCGCTTGTGCGGCTGCTAGTGCTACCTATGGCCTAGGCTAGGTGGCTAGGCTACATGATTCGCACGCGTCGCGTGCTCAGTGCTTCTGCGCGCGGCTGCTACTGCTACTCGTACTGATCGTGTCTGCTATAAGTATAACTATAAGCGCTACCACCGTACCTACACTGTTCGCACGCTTCGCGTGCTCAGCACGTTGTGGTGGCTACACGATTCGAACGCTTCGCGTGCTCAGTGCTTCTGTGGCTGCTTCCGCTAGCTACACGATTCGCACGCGAAGCGTGCTCAGTGCTTCTGCGGCCGCTAGCTACACTGTGCTACACTGTTCGCACGCTTCGCGTGCTCAGGGCAGCGCTGCTCCGGCCGCAGCGCTTCAGCGTGACACAAAAACACACGTCACAGGTGCCTCTTCTTTATAAGGAGCGTGACACACACACACACACACACACACAGACACACGTCACAGGTGCCTCTCTTTTATAAGTAAAGATAATACGGTATACTTCGAGTACAATGTACAATGCATTAGTAGTACATGTACACGTGACATTATTATATTTGCTGCTGTATACATGTATGCGACGCAGGCTCATGAAGAAAGATCTAACCCCACCTCACCCTATTCCCATGTAATGCCTAATGGTACTAAGCACGGCGCTGCGAATATGCCTTCATGGACCAGGGCTGAGGCTGTGTGGAAATCAAGTAATTATACAGTCATGTACAAGTACAATGTACTTCGAAGTACATTATACTTGTACATGTACACGTTCAGGTCCCAATAGGGCTTGAAAGTGCTACGTCACAGCATAGCAACAATTTCAAAAATTCAAAAATTGGATCCACTTGGATCCAGTTTTTGTATGGATCCAAGCACATTTCAAGCCGTCTTACTCTCAGCAAGGTGATGTAACCAGTGAAACTGACTGATTTGGCTACTGGGGGCGGGGTTACAACTGGTGGCGAAATAAAAGTCACACCTGCATGCGACATGAGTGGGTTGCTATGCACCCACATACTTAGGCAATAGCAAAGTCACACCTTAGTGGATCCAAAAATAGAAATCTGATGTCAACTTACTACTCCCTGGCCGTTTTGACGTCATCACTTTCAAGCCCTATGCACATGTTGTCAACTTGTCGCTATATTCTTTTTTGGCGCAGAAAGATGCACAGAAGACGAGTTTTTGATTTCCTATCGAGCTACCTTAAAGCACAGGCAGAACTGTTTTCTCACCAGAGATTGGCTCTCTGATTCCTACCAAAAACGCTGAGACCAGGATCATTACTACCAAGGCGTAGTACAGCCATGTACATGTACATGACATTGTACTTATATCAGCAATGCTATCACTTTTGGCACACTCAATCATACAATGTACACCTGAGCGCAATACGGGGGGGGGGGGGGGGGTGAGCCAGTTTCTCAGGATCATCTGAAAGTACTTTTTCAAATGCAGTACGTGCGCTGTAATCTACTATACTACATGTGCGTAGTCTCGCCAGTGTGACAGACTCAGTAGCCGGCAGTGAACTAAACCAGCTATTCCAGCAGGAGCAAGAAGAGTTAGTGCGGCACAGATCGTGTAGGGCGATGTTGTATTGTAATCCAATTCACCCTGCAAAAGGGTTACATACAGTCAACTTCGCTAATAACGACTGCGGATATAACGACAATTCGGGAATAACGACAGAATTTCCATGCGCAGAGCAAAGGCGAGTCCCATCCAACTGTAGTGAGACTTCGGGTATAGCAACACTTCGCTAATAAGGACACTTTTCTGATACCCCGCCGAGTGTCGTTATACGCGAAGTTGACTGTACAGTCATGTAATTCCATTAGGGATCACAAAAAGCACACGTTGTTTCAATTGCCCATGTCCCCACCTTATCTATCGGCCATATTTATACATGTATGTCATGTCACCATGGGCCGGCATGGGCCGGCATGGGCTTGATCAACTTTACGAATTAAAAGATGACACCGTGCAAGGAGTAGCAGCAAATCAAGTTTCATTGCTGTGTGCACATTTTTCCGTTTTATGCATTTCCAGTAAGGCGTTGCTAGTGGCAAGGTACTGGGAAATTGTCCTGGCATGGGGCCTCCATGCGATCATGGGCTATGCAGATCAGGGGAAAGCCGTACAGTATCATTCTTCTACACTTCCAGCATACAAGTACTAGGTCATGCATAGTAGGTACAACAAGTACAAGACTTAGTACATGTAGGCCCAGTACTGTGTGTTAGAACAATTCAACCTGGACAATGCAGCATCCAGTGACTATGTCCACTCCCTAGATCCCTGTCCTTTCCTTCCGCTTTGCACTTGCCATTGTTGAACGACTAGAGAACTTGTGCCTGGGCCAGCTTACTTGCCGGCACAATAGTCTGGCTAATATCGTACATCAGTGTGCTACTGTCACAGCTACACTGGTGGGATTGCCAAGACCTGTGATATCCTGCGGCTTTAAGTCACGTCCTCCACCTTCGATGCCAGTCGCAGAGTCCCCACTGACTCCAGCAAAAGATTAGTAAGTTATAACCAAGTCCATGGCTCATGCATATGCCATGGGCGATCAGTTCACTGTGCAGAGCTGTCCTGTCTGTTCTCAGCTTCCCACATGAATGATTATGTGCATGACTTTAGTTTGCACCTCTCTCCAGTCCTTGCACACATCAGTACATGATACACCGCCACATGCACAGTCTCACAAGTACATGTACTAAAATCTGCAGAAAACAATGTACATTGTACTGATGTAGATCATGTACTGCCAAGACAAACCTAAGTGTGTGTCTACATAGTGGTTCAGCAGTGAAATTGTGAATCACTGATCACTTGAACTACTTGCACTGGCACACTGTGACAGTGACAACCAAGGCTTGTGGTTCATATGGATGTGCTGCCTCCCAACTGCTTGGACTGCGGCACACAAACATCCAGGGCAACATGGCACAGCCAGACTAGAGGAAGAGGTACTAGTATCAATCTCTCCCCTTCACAGCACTAAATTAAGCCGGGCTAACAGCCTCACATGCAGACCAGTGTATGGAACGCCATGGATGCAACTCCCACTCTTAGCTAGGACAACATGAAGTGAAGACCTCCTAGAGCCGCAAAATCTCTCTACCCCATTCCACAGGGCCTGGTGGTGATGGTGTGTGTGTGTGTGTGTGTGTGTGTGTGTGTGTGTGTGGGAGGGGGGGGGGGAGATAGGCAAGGGAAGCATTAGCACCTGCAGTGACCACAGTGTTAGCAAAATGAGCGTGACCATCAAGAGAGGGTGATTTGTAGGCCTGGCTTTGACAAGTTCTCACACCTCACACCCTGCCAACCAGAGCTCTCACCTGGAAGAAATTCCTTCACCAAAATAGGTAGGCTGTGGCTAGCAATAGATATTATTCTTATGACTGAAAACCACTATAGCCTAGGTCCATTGATATCCCAGAGTATTGGTTCATTGCAGTTAGGTGACACATGCATTGACTTGGTACACGACTTACTCAGAATGTCCTGGTCAATGAGCCACATCCACTTGATATCTTCATGGGTTGATGCCTGCTTCACTTCACACCCTTCGTAGGAACATTGTTGGCAACTTGCTAGCACTAGTGACGTAGTGTTTGCTCTTGTAAAGCCACTTTCGTCTTTCCAGTTTCGACCTCTACTCAGTAAGACTTTGCTCGCTGTCACAAGGTTCAATGAATACTACTAGTAGTACTAGTATTGGCACAGACTCAGTGCATGCAGTACAGTACCAACAGTACCAACAGTACCAACAGTACCAGTTTGGCTGTACATGTACAGTCATGTCTCACGCTAGACTTGCAGTTGCACTGATATGAACTGAGCACGGTCTGTCAAATAATGCAGAATCTGCTAGCGTTCCCGGACGGCGCCAGGACTCGGACTCGGTCTCGGAGTACAATCATGATCATGTCCGCTTCGACTGCTATGATTAATCATTGCAGTCGAAACAACGGTTACCGTGGTTACGTCGATGGTCGATGACGAGGCTAGGTTCTAGTCAGAATCATCCATTGATCTTGACGGACGATGAACACTCGGAGCTGTACTGCCGTCGACATTAAAATTTCATTTTTCAGGTAGACCTGGCGTACTGGACATGCCCCCATTACACCCACTGAACACCCTGGCATACTCCAGTCTTCACTCAGTTGTTCACTCACTGTCTTCAGCGGGAAGATATAGCCGAGCATGTTGTGGCTTTTCTCAATCTCATGCCAGTCATGGTTCTTGCCTTTCACCGGTCACCAACCAGCAGCCGCGGGTCAGAAATGAGGCTGGAGAGATGTTGCGCGTGACCATGGTGACGTGACGATCCCTTGTGAGCATGATAAGTACAATGACATTATGTAGCCTGTAGCCTGTAGGTTCTCACCGGATGAAGCTCACAGCTCAGTCCAAGAAAGTTACTTACATGTACATGAATGATGTAGGTAAACGGATCTTCCGGCCACAACTAAGTTACTTCACAAGCAGCCAGAAGCTGTACAAGCAAAAGAGCCGAATCTCACATAACAGCAGCAGCTGACACTACTACAATTTAGACTAGAGAAGTAGAGTACTGTCTTATTCCAAACTGACCAAATGATCCTTGCTAGCCTGTTTAGCTGGAGTGACATTAGTCAGCTTCGTAGATCTACCAACCAGTGCAGTATCGCGCAACTGCTCATTTGGACGATGAAAGAGCTACAGCGCACGCATGACAGTTACTTGCGATGGACAATACCGACCGTAAATCATGGTATATTGGAGTACTAGTAGTCTCAAGAAGAACATTTTCTTGCAACAGCACACCAATACTGTACACTACAATCATGTGGGCAACTGTAATTATGCCTTCACCCAGGCGCCGTTGACGGCTTTTGGTGGGTTGGTTCATGGTTGGTGGCTTGGTAACTTGCTTTCACAAAATCACAAAACTGCCGGTGGTAACATGGATACCGGATATGTGTGAACTAACTTTACCGCTCTACTATTACTTAGCGAGTTGTCTTCGTGTACCTGTGCGAACGGATCGTCGAAAGACTTTTTACGGTACAATCCAGTAATCAGTTGATAGCCATGCGTCATCTGGTCATAATCGAGTCGTGGATGGCAATGGTACTGTACTGGCACTGGTAGGGACATGTAGATCTACCATGATGTAGACCTAGGCTACAGCTTCAGACTCAGTGCACGTAACGCTGAGTTCGTGTGTGGTCTGTGTCGTCTGTGACGGAAGCCGCCGCCTTGTCCTGCTGACCTGAGTTCAACGGCAAGGTTTTTGCCGAGCGAATGTCGCCGAAACCTGACCTGCCACCACATTGGAGGAACGCACAAAAAAAAACAACGTAGACTCCACCACCTGCTGCACTGATCGTCTTCGATCACCACAGACATGCGATCGGTCTGGACTCTGGTCTGGAGCACCAATGCAGTACCACTACGTATAGAATCAAGCATGGAAGGAAGGGCTTGGTGGAAAATTCATGCCCGCGTGTGTACGCTCGAGGGCTTGCCCGAGAGCGTACACACAAGGGCATGGAGTGCCCGAGTGCGTATGCCCGAGGGCTTGCCCGAGGGCTACGCACGAGGGTACGCATTTTCCATCAAGACCTTCCTACCATGCTTGATTGTGTTTCAAACATACCGCATACATCAACAAGCAAACACCAATCACCGATCAGCACGTCCTGATAACGTCCGGAGCTGAAAATGAGCACGGGGGCATGAAGGTATAAAAGCGAGACTCCTCTAGGGGTGGTGATCGGGGACGTGGAGGACTCAGCTTGTTAGTTTCAGCTCCGTACGCTCGAGGGCTTGCCCGAGAGCGTACGGAGCTGAAACTTCACCTTGCTCGAGATGAAACGAACGGTTACTTCAGAACGAAACTTCACCTTGCTCGAGATGAAACGGAGCTGGAACTTCAGCTTGTGAGTTGGAGCTCCCAAGCCCTTGAGCGTACGGAGCTCAGAACGAAACTTCAGCTTGTGACTGTGAGTTTGCCCGAGAGCATACGGAGCTGATACTTCGTGAGCTGAAACTTCAGAACGAAACTTCAGCCGTGCGCTCGAGGGCTTGCCCGAGAGCGCACGGAGCTGGAACAGCTGGAATCCGAACATGGAAAACTGACCCCGGTGATTGCCACTTTACTTATTTTGGCTTGCTAGGTTCAGAGCAGATAGATAGGTGCATGCTCTTTTATTTCGCTTACCAGAGCAAGTAACGTCAGTTCACAGTCGAATGTACATGCGAACTGAGCTGACAACGAAAAACTGCCAGTGCCACAGACCCTTGCCAAGCTACGCTGATAGATGGCACCATAGCCTGGCATTTGCATAGCAATTAGCATGCATGCAGGGCATTGGATGTCACCGTACTCCGTAGCATGCTAGCAGGGCATTGCCATGCCGTAGTCCAGGCAATACACACAATTTCTGCCCTGGTACAAGTCGATGCTGATTGGCCGTCGGATGGCAACAAGCACGTGATATGTTTGAACAGTAGATCTACTACATGTAGTACATAGTCATTTAGTCATCTTGTTATGTCTTATTTTCGTAAACAACAACAGCGTCAATAACATAAGTCATTATGATCATGACGAGCCACACATGTACACTGCACAGTCGACCGTATGTCGGCAATGCCCTAGGCTACTTTGTCAGAATGCTGGGACCTCACAGGGCGCGGGTAGTCCGTATTTTAAACATCTGACATGAATCATGTTTTCGGTAAACAGGTACATGTACTAGACCAAAGAAAGTAAGTTTCGTTTTGTTGTGTGCTTAGATTTTTTAGTTAGAAGTACCTTGAGCATGAGTACAGAGGAACTGAGTGCAGTAGTCGTGAAAACCTCGCTGACACTGACTGTATTACATGTACATGTAGTTAGCTCTCAAACATGGATTAGGGAGGATACTGGGTTACTGCACTGTCGCAGTGTCGGAGGATAATACTGTTAATTATGTACATCATACTACAGTTTGCATGTAATCATGGTAATACCAAGAGTAGATAAACAGTACTCTTGGTAATACAGACTTCTTTTTTGTTTGTTTACAGTGTACGTCATGTACCACGTACTAGTACATGGGGAAATAGCGACAGTGTCTACTTTTGTGGATATCACCGGTAAAGGTTTGTGACAAGCAAAGGTACAGCTGTACGAGTAGTGGTGCATGGCGGTAGGTCGATACCAGTGTTGGAATAGTACCAAATCCTTCCACCATCTGGTCCCTACTTTGCCAAATCCTTTTTTCCCTTACTGCTATTTTTTGGAACAAGCTCCCCTGTGATCTTCAATGTACATGTACGATTCACAAATTCAGGCATGCCCGGTTTCATATTTTA
This sequence comes from Sycon ciliatum, assembly GCF_964019385.1. Taxonomy (NCBI): domain Eukaryota; kingdom Metazoa; phylum Porifera; class Calcarea; order Leucosolenida; family Sycettidae; genus Sycon; species Sycon ciliatum. The sequence goes on from NC_088643.1 coordinate 66,143,824, forward strand.
TAATGAAGTTTAGGATTTTCTGGATCTGCTAATGCTTATCTGTACTAACATCTTTCGACACATCATGAGTCTGTGAGTGTGACTCAGTATCCAGATGGTCAACCCAAAGACTTCAAGACTTCCTTTCACTCCTTCAGGAACATATCATTAGATGGATTGAGGCAGACTGAACTCCGCTACTGGAATGTCTGCTTGTGCCCACACACCCACATCTTCAGAAACACGCCTCACCTATATTCGCTACACTGACTGTAACATGTTCTGATCTGGTGCACCCACACGTAGATCACTACAAAAGACTACAGTCATGTACATGACGCCCGAATCGCAAAAGCGCCAAAAGACTGTAGTAGATAGTGATCAACGCCCACGGATAGGTACGGAGTGCAACAACAGCGACTACATAAGTCATTACGTAGACTCTAGCATACAGTATCATGACCTTGCGCAAGACTACACCATGTACCACTGCTAGCATGCTGCGCGCGCGGGTCACTTCACTGTCTTCAGACTCCGTGATCACCAATGGCAATGACACCATTGATCACTAGTAGTAGTAGTAGTAGTGACACTACAACAAAAGGGATCCACGTCAAGATGCTGTCAAAAAGGCGTGGGTGTATCGAGATGATCCTGTTGACTCCTGAAGTTCTGTCATCATTTGTTGGCACAAGAATCGTCAAGATGATCAATGGCGAATTAATGACATTGTGTATTGTATTGTGGCATTATTATCTGCACTGTCTCCCTATGCAGTGCCTACATGTAGAATGGTCTGCACACCGATGCACCATGATTCCTCTCTCGCTGAAGTGGCCTTGGTGAAAGCAAGAGCACAACCCCCATGACATGTACTCTTGGTGAAAGATTGTGTCTTTTGACGCTACCCGGTACCTGTATACCGTGTGTGCGAGTGTGTACCCACTCAGGTCGTACTACTGTCGACCCGGTAGACCCACAGCAGTAATATTTGATTATCTTTCAGTTTTCCAACCACTGTAGTCTGTTCAGTCCCAGTTCTGAGTGCGGCGGTCAGGTGATCGACATCAGGCAGCATCGAGTCACATTCGAGTGTAATACTAACCGTGGTTATTCACGACACGCCGAATGAGGGCAGCAATGAAAAGTGTCTTCATCCTTGTAGGTGTACATGACTGTATGACTAATTGTATGTTTATTGTACTTTCACCTGCCACATGTACGTCATGTACATGGCTGTACATGTATTATAATGTCATGTACATGTACATGTACATGACTGTATGTCCTGGCTACAACTTACAAGCCAGGGTCCCTGACTCAAACAGTCAATTATTATTTTTTCTTCAGACTTTTCCCGTTTGTCTCTTTCTATTCCCTCAAACCAGTTAATATGTACATATTCGTTGTAATTGTACTACGTGCCAAGATCGTTGGCCCTTGAGTCTTGTTGTGGTTGGTGGTGTGGTGCTTTCAATCGTGGCATTAAAAAAGACGGAACTACTTTGATGCATGCTTACCGGTATACACACCAGATTAAAAGTTTTAGTTCCTGCCATAATTTGACAGTTTGCAAACAGCAAAAGCGACCAAACCAGAACGCATTACCAGATCACAGTTCTAACTGTTACTTCTAAGTTCTAACAACACATTTATAGCCTCATACTCATAGGCTCTGTGACTGTGAGTAGGGGTTTCATTGCTATGGTACGGTGTGTTCTTGCGACTTCTCGCATCAGTACACGCTACATCTAAAACGTAGGTTATACCAGTCAGTAGCTGAGTAGCTGGCTGTCGCAGCTACTGAGTCTGAAGCAAAGAGGAACACAGAGAACAGAGAACGCCGTGTTCATGGTGTTCATGTACCCTCACGATCACAGCAGCACCGCCATTATTTCACGTCATGAATTGATGTACATTGTACTAGTGTTCCCCAGGCCTAGGTCCATGCCCTGGCCGTGGCCTAGGCCTGCCAGCTAGCCATGTCCATGACCATGGTTTTTGTAGCTGAGTTTGTGTATGGATGTGCGTCATACTTAGCATTCAAGGCATAACCATGATAACTCCACACCGAGTCCGCAGTACTGTGAACTACAATGACTATGTTACGTATGTACTAACTTTTTGGCTGAAGTAACAAAAAAAAATGTAGTTCTTGACTTCTATGGTTTCTCAGATCTTGGACAAAAGGTCTGCAAAGTCCTGCTCTTGCTCATGTCAGCGACGAGCGTTGCTTTGTCGACATGTTGACATGCTACATAACACTGGACCGCGGTAGACCAGGTAGACCGCCCAGATCTATCTACAACTGGGACTAGTGCCGAGTAGTGGGAGTGGGGCCGAGACTTGCGAGAGAGCTGGCCTAGTCATCATGGTCATAGCACTGACAGCAGAGCGAGAGTAGAGTGGAGTTGTCACTTTATATCAGATTATCACAGTTTGATGATGAGAGAGTCAGTAGGTCTACGTCACGTCATGAACCAGCAGTACCAGTTCTACCATGTAGATCTACCACTCGTCCACTGCATGCACTCTGCAGTCCAACAGTAGACCTCTACAGTACAACAGTACAAGTCATGCACTGACCTTGGCTGTAGTCTAGATCTACTCCACTGCAGTCTGTGACTGGCAGTACTCAGGTACTTGGCACTAGCGGCGCTACCTGTCCTAGCCTGCCGTATACCTGGTATACGCGTAGTGTACTGACTCTGTGTAGTCCTAGTCACTGGTGTCAGTACTGACAGTAGTGAGTACAGGTAAAATGGCCACTGACTGAGTCACTACAAAGTACAATCATGTACAATGACGTGTGTGTAGTTGCACTTGCAGCTAGCTGGGTAGCATACTCGCACTCTGCAGCTAGCAGCATGCTCCAGTGCCACTGAGTTGCATGCAGTGGCGCATGGCTTGGGTTTGAAACGTCGTTGCGGTACACGTGTGAACAGATTCAGGTAACACTAGTGTCACACCTCTGCACTCGAAATATGCGCACGGCCAAAGTTCCCGGATGAAAATTGAGACAGCACGTGAGCAGGTGAGCGCAGTAACGCATCCCGGTCAGACAGTGCGAAATCCATCACAGCGGCCCCTTGCCAATCCTTGTGGTGGCTTGTGTCCTTCTCTGGATCCAGCAGGCAGAAATAGGCAGATTATGAGATGAATACAGCCAAAAGCTCTTTGCAAGCAAGCAGCGTGAAAAGCCGATCTGTTCTCTCCAGTTTGTAGAAGTGTTGGAACGAAGGGAGCGAAACGAAAGCAGTTTACTGGTGTCTTGTCGAGCCACAGGTTTTTGATCTTGTCTCATTGGAACACTTGGAGGCGTTAGCACCTTTCTACTGCGACCTTGTGGCGTCTGACGATCGTTGTCCTTAGCCGCGCGATCGCCAAGTGAAACGGTACGTTGTTCCCTCTTTGGCGCGGGCAGATGTGTAATACCTGTCTTTGTTGCCTGCAGTCCCGCTCGTCTACTGGGACATTACGAGAGAGAGGGTCTGGGGCTTTCGCGTCTCACTTTTCCAACCTTGAAGGGTCCGGTCATTTGCTTGCTCGTTCCCTGGGGTTTGTTCTATGTCGGGGGATGATGTTAGCGCACATCTCCGCAGGGCCGGCACCACTTTATCCTATCTATTTGACTACACCTTTTCGTCTTTACCTTCTGGGTATTCGCACGCCAGCAATTGTTCTCGCTCCACGCGCGCGTGTCTGGCCCATGTGTTGTGCAGTGTTTGTTAGCTTACACTACATTTGCAACGTTCAAATACTCGTGTAAACTATTACCTGAGACAGACTTCGAAACAGTCGAGGATCGAACTGATCGAGCCGTGGTTGCGTCGCTCTGGTGCAAGAAAGCAACCCCGTTGCTTTTCCCTATTTATTTCTTCATCCGATGGGCAGTGCAGTATTGTGGTTTTCATGCGTGTGTTCTTTCATGTAAAAGACGACAGTCATCTGTTCCTGGAGTCTACATGCTGCAGTCTTGCTTCCAGTAGGAGTAGGACTGCCTGTTGCAGCAGGATTAGTAATAGTAATACTAATAGTAGTGCTGCTGCTGCTGCATTTATTTTAGTACTCACTCGTGCTGAGTAGCGCATCACAATGGAGATCTTCTGCACCAGTAGTGTTTTGTAGTACGCACCACTTGAATGTGCATTGCATTTGGCCCTTTTGGGGCTCGGACAGCTGAGCTAGCAACCGGCTTGACGCTGGGATCAAGGGGAGCTGCTGGCCCAGTGCTCAGGATGTGCTGTGGAAACCATCCGCCGGGGCGCTTGCTGGGCTCAGGATTTCAACCGGTCTAAATGCGGACAGGAGAAGTTGAAAACCCAACGAAATAGCATTGCAACGTGTCCATGTTGTTGTTTACAGGCGTTCATTCGCAGCATGTGCGTGTGCGCATCTGTATTCACTGCTGTTACAGTGTGTGTTTGTGCTTCGTGTCTGCTCATTGTTGTTTAGATGTCGTCCGGAAAGCAGGACGACTATCGTCACAGCTTCGCTGCGACGTCGCCGAACGGGAGTCTTGTTCGGATGCCGCCGACATCGGATGTTTTCTCGCCGCCGCAGCACCAGCATCACCCCCATCCGCAACAACAGCACAGTCACGATACCTCTCCCACTAGTCTACCAGCTCATCCCATTGCCGACAATCACGAATGGTGGTCACCCAACGGCAGTAGCGGCAATGGCTACCGACCTGCGCGTGGTCATTCCGGAGATAATCGTCGCTTCTATCCGTACCCAATGCCGTCCCGCTCGCACACCGCCTCGCCACCTTACTCAGCAGGATCACAACACAATTCTCAACAGTTGGCTCAGCAACACGGTGCAACACGAGGAGCCTATTCGGAGTATCAGCATGGATATCCCAATACGGTACAGTGCAGTCATTCAGGCAGCTTGCCGTCGATGCCCGAACTAACGCCGTCGTCGACAGCCACCGTTCGTCCCACTCCAGACAACGTCGCTTCGTCTGGTCCGCTCCCCTTCGATAAGGAGCAGATTCTGGCGCAGTCCTCGTCGCGTGCATCGTTCCTGACACCACCGAACAGCGCACCGCCTTGCAACAACGGCCAGGGCGGTACAGCTGACGATCGAGCCACGCCGACTAGCAGCCAGCCCAGTATGTTGTCGCACAGCAGTAGCACACATTTGGACGCAGCCAGTCACCAACACCAACACTCACAACAGCAGCAACACGTCACCCATCCACACCACCATCAACACCACCAGCACTACCATCCGTCGTCGTCTTCTGCTGCGCCTATCCCGCCTGGTCCCAGCACGACCGGCGGTTCAGCTGCAGCTACTGGTGGCGGTCACTTCAGTGGCCTGGATGGCAACTCCGACAATGACTCGGGCCATGGGGACTCTCCCTACACCAACGTGCTACGTCAGTCGCAGTCACAGTTGGTAAGTCAACTGGACAATACGTCATTGCACTTCATATGAAGCGTGAACCATGTACATGTATGTGTGATACTGGTATGAACAGCATCCAAAACGCTGCCACTGGGCACTGGCAGTGATACTGTTTTACTGTTATTGTTTGCTGGGATTGGCCTTGGAGCCTGCATTGTACAAGTAGATAACCGTGAACAGCACCAAAATTGTGTATATTGTGTGTTAGAGCCTACACTAAAAGTATTGCTGAGTACAATGACCAAGCTAGCTACAGTGCCAATGGCCATGTCTTATGTCGGTTGTTACGAGAGGAACAATCCTGGGGATCGTGGTACAGAAATACTTCAAATAGGAGCTGACGATGCCGGTTTGGTAGGATTGGAAACCTGTTGCCAGAATAAAGGCATTGATTTTACCGTATTCCAAAACTGGTTAGAATACCTTATTGTGTGCAATCATTATGTAAATGCAATTCTCTGTATTTAGTTGACTTGAAGGTCATCCAGCTACCACTGAGCGTCTGAGGCTGTCATTGATCCGATGATGGATGATTTGCATGTGTAATACTCCAGGAGTAACAGCTAGTGTGTCCCGGGGCTAAATACATGTGTGTTTGTTTTCGGGTCTGGATTCTTGGTGATGATCTTGTGCAGCATGACAATCCCGACTCTCCAGATGACAGTGCCTCGGGCGATGGGGATCTGGACAACGCAGGTGAGACATGGAACTGGTCCGATTTGCTGCCGCGTGTACTTGTCTTTTCTAACTGCATGCTACCCTAAGAAGATAGCGCTAAGTCCTGGGATGGTTCTGATGACGCTCTACGCCTTCGCCTGACTGTTCTGTAGCCTTTGCGAGGATCGCGGGCCGTATGGATGCAGTATGACGTGCCGAGTGCAAGTGATGGCATTCCCGTGGTGATACTCTTGTGCGATGTGTTATGTGACGTGTGCTATGTGTTACGGCCATCTTTTGACACCTAGAGACGAATATAGCTGATATCGCCCTGGGCGCCTTTGCTTCTGTTTCCATTGCGTTCTCCAGATAACTGTTCGGCAGAGTTCACAACAGGCAGCGGGAAGAAGCTCAAGCTGAGCGATGAGTTTGCTCGCGTTCCTGGCCGCCTGTCTTTGTTGGGTGCGGCAAGTAAATACGTGGTAACAGTCGGTGAGATCAAGCGACGTTTGTCACCACCGGAATGCCTCAATGCCTCTCTCCTAGGCGGTGTGCTAAGAAAGTAAGCAGCTCATGAATTTTATAGGCTGGCTTGCTTGCCTGAATCTGGACATGTTTCTCACCCTGAATCTGGACATGTTTCTCACCCTGGACCTGGGGTAGCTTGTCCCGTGTATTGATGCCTTGTGGACAATATTTTGCTGATGTTCGCCTCCCTACATAGCTAAGCGTGTTGAACTACGCATACCCATTTTGACCATTTGGTTGCGCAGCTTGCCATGAACAGCATTCTAACGTTCTCCTTTGTGTGTGTGTGTGTGTGTGTGTGTGTGTGTGTGTGTGTGTGTGTGTGTCTGTGTGTGTGTCTGTGTAGAGCAAAAGCTAAGAATGGTGGCAGCGACTTGCGTAAAGCACTGGATGACATTGGCGTTGCTCTGCCACCTGGACGCAGAAAGGCGACAAGCACCTCCATGCTCACTTCCCTAGTAGAAGGTAAGGCACAATTCTGTTCAATGAATGCTCGGCGAGAGTTGTTTGCAGATGGCCGAAGATTGCCTCCATGCATGACTTGCCTCCCATCTATTCTGGTATTGCGTAACTTTGCATAACATTGCGTAACACACTGTCAGACCAATGTATGCGGCATTTATGTAGCTGGGAGTGACTGTGCCTCTCTCATGTCTTTCACGCCATTATTGTGATATCATTTTAACTTGATGTGTTCGTTTTGTTGCTGGCCACGTTGTCTTTCCAGAGGAGGCGAAGTCTCTCGCGAACCAGTTCAACGAGGTGTGTGCCACAATGTTCCCCATTGCTGAGATGGCCAACACAGTGGCTCAACAACACGAGTACCATCAGAGAGGAGGTGGCATGCATGGCTTCCGGGACCATCGGCAGCGGGACATACACGCAGCCCTGTAAGTCCGTTAGGCGCACACTTTGTCAATTGTGTTCCCTCAGCTGGATTCCATTGTGCCTGGCTTTTCAATTTATGAACGTTTGAGGTATGGATTCGAGTCCTCGTTGTTGAAATTTATCTCCCATGAAAATTGCGTGCGTTTATGAGCTGTACATCTCCCAGTAATAGAGAGAATCAGATCAGGGCAACGCTTCCCAGCTGCACGCTTTGGGCAACAGTAGCAACATATCTTGCGTAACGATAGCTAAACGAAGAACTTGGACTGTAGCATAGTCTTACAATGTCATGTTATTGAAGTGTCTACCAGACAAAGTAATGAATGTGTGTGTGTGCTTCCTCTTTGTCCTTTGTCTGCAGGTCATTGACAAATGAACTGCGCGAAATCCTCGACCATTACATCAATCTTGAAGATAATCAAAACAAGGACATGGACCGCCTGCCTCTGACCGGTCTGCGGCAGTTCAGCTTGATCACACACTCGTTTGGTGTTCCGACAATCAGCGGCGTTCTTACGCTTTTCCAGAACTACCTCACCACGCTGCTGAAGTGCACCGGCGGAATCCCGGTGCGCGACGACCATGCCCTGCATCGCGGACAGATGAGATAAGGCCTGCCGTGACTGTGCATTGCCTGCTGTGGTCACTGCAGCAGGTTGAGCTGAGCAAGAACGAGGTCTGCGCCTCCTTCTATTTTCGTTCCCCGTTTTGTGAAGTCCAAGTACTTGATTCCAATTTCCCTTGGCTTAGGGTGTGTTTTGTGGATATGGTTGATGTGCTCAGTGATTCTAATCTCACCCACCATGATGACAGCGAGCTCCGTGCTTTTGTTCTTTCCCAGTTTCTTGTTTTTGAACCTCATTTACGACCTATTCTCTTTACCCTCTTTCTTTCGGCATGTACATGTATTCTGCTTCCGTCCGATTTACAAAGATTGATCAGCATGTACAAGAGATCATGCTAGAGTGTTTTTGGTCATTTGCTTATGCATGTTTGATATAACCCTCAGACTATGAAAAACACTGATGACAACGAGCCATATTCTTCTTCCCTTCAAGGTTCACGCCATCCTAATTATCGATATAAAAGGCACCATTTTATCTGTAAAGTTTCGTTTCCAACCTTTTTCTTGGCTTACTTTTTTGAGAGGATTTTTACAAAGACGAGCTGCTTGTGGGTGCGTGCGTGCACATGTGTGTGTGTGTGTGTGTGCGTGTGCACGCGTGCGTGCGTGCGTGTGTGCGTGTGTATGTCGGGTGTGACATAGCATAACAATTGTTATAAACTGAGAAGAAACTGAACTGTGCAAGCTACTAGAAGTTACTTCAAGTATACCAGAGCAGGGTACTTCCTCCAGCTGCTGATATAATTATAAGAGGAAATTGACAGTGAGCAAATCCAAAGTCGGGCGATTACAAGCTTGCATGAAAGCGGAATGACGCAACATACTACATACAACTTTCACACCAAGGTTCCACTCGAGTGACAGGAACGCGCCCAAACAGGCTGCAGGTTAACTGGTTGTACCCTGCAGGCACAGTGACCAGGTGACTGGTGTACGCATGAGCACGTGACCGCTTCTTCAACCATGTTCGATTGGGAATAAGGGCCGACGCTGAATCGCAGCCTTCTCGGACCAAAATCAGTCGACTCAGCATCCAAAAGACTACAACATACGGGCCAATCGCGGTCATCCGTGCTTTTCTAAGTACGAAACGGCGCTTTTAGTGACATTTTGCATACAAATCCCCATCTACGTGTACTAGTAGGGCGCAATCACCCAGTTTCGGTGGAAGTGGCGAGTTCGATTGAGCCCTTCGGAGCCCTTCAAACGTGTACTGCAGGGTTCTCGCCAAGGCGACATAGCGGGGCGCTGCACCCTCCTTCACTTTTTGACGCGGCCCCCGTTTCAAAATGAATGTGTCATCCTTCAGAGGGCTCGCGCCACCCTTTTATATGCATGATAAGTAGTGCACATCGTGTAGTAGCACAGCTTAAAATGGCGACACAAAATGGCGGTAAAATCACAAAATCTCGGGTCCGATGATCCCCGACCCTCTTCACCTTTGTTCTGGCTACAACCCTGTACCGGGGTAAACAACGATCAAAGTGCCGCTAGATAAGACGAATCAAACCCTGCTCATGTAGAACTACATCCAGCATTGAACTCCTACTTTCACGTGACTTCAACGGATGAAGTGATATCTTCTTCTCTTAAAAAAAAAGAGAGTAGAAACAGATTTCCGATGGAGGCACTTAAGCAGTACTAAAACGCAGATTCTCCTACTACTGACAGTGCACAGGCGGCCTCAAGACATGGATGAGGAGGGCGTAAAGAAGCAAGGGTGGCAAGGGAGACCCGATAGGGCACATCCGCCTAACGAGTCGTGATAAATGAGGTGGCCTGCATGACAGCGTACGCAGTGTTGGTATTGTATGCATTGTATGCGATGCACTGTATCATGCACTGTACGCACTGTATGCGATGTACGCATGTGCAAGGTATTCCCAGCGTCACATGAATGCTACACTGGATTACTTCATAAGGAGTTCTTCCCCGTACCCAGCCTACTAGTAACTCTGATCATGATGCTTCTGATGAGCAATGTCCTAAATGTCATACCATCACATTAAATTTTGCCTTTGGTGACGAGCATACTGTATAGAATACTACTAGTAAAGATTTCATATTGCCTCTGCATACCGATCGATTGGAGTCAGTCTCGAGAGAGAGGGCGATTTTCATCATAATGAGCACGGCGGATGAATTTAAAAGACGTTGTGCGTTACTTGCGAGTAACAAGGAAAGATAATCTAAAACTTCAAATCACACAAGAGAGTATGTACCTGACTTCACTGCTTCATTCAGAGCTTCACAGCTTCACACGTCCGTTTCTTCCGTACAATGCTACTCTTCACTGTGATGTTTGATACTCACAGGACAAAACCGTAAAGGAGTTAGCGATGCCACAAGATAGAGGGGTAAGTCGTTCGAGAGCTGTGTCGTATAGCCGGTGACAATCCAAATCAGACACGCTCCATGAGCAGTTCAATTGGTTTCTTAGGCCGGGTGCTGAGGACGAACATTGCTGACTGCATGTCATGCATATCTGCAGGCTGGCTGAACTTGAACTCTAGCAGCAGCAGTACCAGGATTACCCTGATCAGCGCCAGTGCAAAGCCTTGGCCAATGCAGTTACGCGGTCCGGTGCTGAACGGCAGGAACGCATCGCTAGTCGGCTGCTTTGCCAGCCCACTGTCGGCGTGGAATCGAGACGGATCGAACTTGAGCGGGTCGTGCCAGATTTGAGGATTGTGATGCAGCGCCCAGAGCGAAACTACGATGCGCGTCCCTTCCGCTAGAAAGTATCCACCCATGGTGGCGTCCTCCGGGAGCTCACGTATGGAACGGTGCATCGGCGGTGCAAGGCGCAGCGTTTCCATGATGACATCGGTGATGGACGTCAACTGGCTAGCGCCGGTGTAGATGTTGGAGGGAGTCTCGGCACCGCCGGCACACAGAACCTCTCTAGCCTCTTTCCTGCACTTCTCCTGCACTGCAGGGTCGCCCGCCAAATAGTACAGTGCCCACTGCAGTGTGTCTGCTGTGGAGTCCAATCCACACAGGAGAAACGAGACCAGTTGATCTCGGATTTCCGCGGCCGCCATGCTCCTGCCGTCGGAGGTTCTTGCACTCAGCAGGATTCCTAGCATGTCCCGGGACCTGAGTGGGCTTTCCGAGCTACAATTCAGTTCTTCCAATCGACCCGCAACTAAGCCGTCTACAATATCGTGGACTCGGCGGCATGCCTCCTGATGCTGTTGACCCTCGGCAGTCCTCGTGTAAATGAAGTCTGGATGGTAGAGAACATTGCCTACCCGGCGCTGCACAAGCTTACTCCAAGTATCAGCAGCCGGGATGATGTCACAATGCTCCAGCTGGCAGTTGGACTGGTGGCTCATTGAGCACTGGAGAAGAACGTCCAGCACCAGCGCGTGCATCGGATCGGCCAACGCAATTCTAACCGGATTCCTACTCTTGTCAGCATCACCCAGCAGTGGTTGGCCTTTCAGTTTAGTGATCAACACCTCTGTGCCTCTACAGTATATCTCGGCGTAGTTAGGTAAGATGCGAGGGTGAAACGCGGGATTCAACAGCTTCCTATCTGTCGACCAGGTCTTGCCATTGGTCACTGGCAATCCACATCCCAGCATGGACGTTGTAAACGAATGGAGATAGTCGCTCTTGGGTATAGCCGCTGTCAGCAGTTCTTGAACGATTTTGGTGTCGTACACGATGACGCAAGGCATCAACGCCGTCAAATCGCAACGCACCATCGCCGCCTGGTTTCTACGCGTCCTGGCCATCATCCGCTGCAGGGTGTCGGTAAAAATTTCCGGAAGTACATGTCTTGAGTTACCCGTGATCCACTCCGTCGGTTCTATGGATGGCAGTTTGCGAGCGTAGTAAATACGTCTTAGATGTTGGTATATCCAACGGGGCACGTGGCGAAGGAAGATAGCCAAAACGAGTGCGATACACCACACCGCGAACGGCATCGCTAGTCCAAGCGCAGCCGCCAGCGGGCTAGGCTAGTAAAACAATAACAGCACCGTTGACGACCGACTGTGTACCTGGTGTACCGACCGTTCTAGTCAGATCGTATCGAGATCATTGACGAGATAGCTGCTTTTAATACAACTACATAATCATTGTATTTGTAGATCTACCCGTTATCACTTATTAGTTTGCTCCTCAATGTCAGTGCATGCGGTGCACTGCCTGGTATGGTGCTCTCAAACAACGACATGGGACGTGCCACAGGCTAGGCCAGGCGCACCACGGTACGGTATACCGGTGATGATTGTGTTCCTTTCACTACTTTTCAGGAAAAAGATAGAAAATTCGGAACTAAAATTCGGCCCTGAACTTACTTACAACCTTCTGATCTGACCAACCGGCACACGCGTGCAGATCTGGCAAGCCTAGGCCTACAATGCTTAGTACATGTACTAACCTTACTTTGAAGTCTGAAAAATTGGTATTGGTCCTGCGGGGTGCCAATTGTATTTCAAAGGACTCTGATATTGCCCTAACCTTACCAATGCGTACCCGCAGAGTTGAGTGGTCAACAGCAGCCGAACGTCATCCTCCGTCAGGAAGGACTCGAGAACTCAGTTTGTCACGACGTATACAGTCAAATGATTTGTACAGTCATATCATGTCGATCCCAAGAATGGTCATTTCCGGGCGATAATGCTGACATGTTGCCGCAAACCACCTGTGGCTGCAAACAAGGTCCGCTGTAGATCATTCATGGTAGATCATGGTAGATCATCATGATCATGGTAGATCGGCCTGCTCTGAAACCACTCTGCGTCGGAGACTACATGTATATCTACTCACTGACTTTCGACGATGTCGATATTCTTCCCAATGCGATGATGGTATCATGGAGAGCGTTTTGCGTAATGATGTAAGGAGCTCGAGGACAATAGCTGAATGTCTGAGGGCGCACGTTTCCAGGCGGTCCAACCGTCTTTCCTGGTTTCTGCAACGGTACCAGTATGCTGCATCCCATTCCCAGGTCAAGGTGCTGGTGAGTTGTAACCATGCTGTTGAACAGACAGGCAATGTGAGGTGCTAGGTTTTCTCTTCCATAATTATTTCAAGAGTTCGCCTGGGACTCCATCTTGGCCAGGGGACCTTCCATTTAATTTGTCAGTGCATTGTTCGGTGTGAAGATGTACGATCTGACAATCATCAGATATTTCAACTTTTCATGCACATGTGCACAGTCGCGGGTCAGTCGTTACCAGTGGTTACCGACAAACATGTAAGTCACTCCGAGTCTGAGTCGTGAATACTACTTTACTAGTACAACACGTATGATGTAATATAACTACATGTATGATGTAATGTAACTACATGTATGATGTAATATAACCCAATACATGTAGTTCAGAACTAGTATTAGATCAACCTTGTTATAGTTCACGCATATTGTTAGATTGACAGCATGAAACAAGGTGGAGGACACTGTGTTCGGAAACGGTGACCTTACTACAACCTTCCGCGGTTGGCAGAGCCCCGGTCCCTGCGGACCATCTGAACCTTTTGGGTGTCGCACCCGGTTCTGGCCCTCATTATGCTAGGGGGTTGGAGACTACTCCTTGCGTCCGTCGTGTATTCTTTGATCGCTCCTGGATGTCGTCCTGGTAGTCATGTAGCTACTTAAAGGGGAAGTTAAGGCAAAAATTAAAATTTCACCAGTTGTAGTCTTCAGGGTGCTGAGTCGAATGGTCGTGGTCCAAGGAAGCTGAGACGCTCCCTTCCTACTTGAATCCCAATCGAACTCGCGCACTTCCACCGAAACTGGGTGACTGCGCCCTACTAGATGAGGATTTGTATGCAAAATGTCACTAAAAGCGCCATTCCGTTCTTATAAAAGCACGGATGACAGCGATTGGCCCATATGTTGTAGTCTTTTGGACGCTGAGTCGACTGGTTTTGGTCCGAAAAGGCTGCGATGCAGCGTTCCTCCTTTATTCCCAATCGAACATGGTTGAACAAGCGGTCACGTGCTCCTGCGTACGCCAGTCACCTGGTCACCGTGCTTGCAGGGTACAACTTACTAGCCTGTTTGACCTTTTTTGGGTGCAGTCCTGTCACTCGAGTTGAACTCGAGTTGAACCTTGGTGTGAAAGTTGTCGCCTGCTGGCGTGGTGACCAGGTGATTTGGGCACCCAGGAGCACGTGACCGCTTGTTCAACCATGTTCGATTGGGAATAAAGGAGGAACGCTGCATCGCAGCCTTTTCGGCCCAAAACCAGTTGACTCAGCGTCCAAAAGACTACAACATATGGGCCAATCGCGGTCATCCGTGCTTTTATAAGAACGAAATGGCGCTTTTAGTGACATTTTGCATACAAATCCCCATCTAGTAGGGCGCAGTCACCCAGTTTCGGTGGAAGTGCGCGAGTTCGATTGGGATTCAAGTAGGAAGGGAGCGTCTCAGCTTTCTCGGACCAAGACCATTCGACTCAGCACCCCGAAAACTACTGAACTGGTGAAATTTTGATTTTTGCCTTAACTTCCCCTTTAAACCTCAAGTTCTTTTCTTCCAACTTCTGCCCATGGCGTCCTTCTCTCAGCTTGTCAGCTGTCAACAGTTACTGCCACCACCATGACACTGTCGCGAGAAGGTGCTCTCTATACCAAGAATATACCAGAAGTTGGAAGAAAAGAAGTTGAGGTTTAAGTAGCTACGTGACTACAAGGACGACATACCAGGACCCCCTGGCATAATGAGGGTCAGAACCGGGTGCGACACCCATATGGTTCAGATGGTCCGCAGGGACCGGGGCTCTGCCAACCGCGGAAAGTCGTAGTAAGGTCACTGTTTCCGAACACAGTGTCCTCCACCTTGTTTCATGCTGTCAATCTAACAATATGTATGATGTAGTAGTGGCCACTCAATCATAAACTCACACTTGATACGAACGGATCAAGGCATCCTCTGCGCGATGACTCTACATTTATGTTGCATCTCTCTCTCTCTCTCCCAGTACAAGCTGCAAGGTAGATCGAGTAACTTTACTTCTAAGTGATGTAGAAGTCGTACATGTAGATCTACTTGCTTGTTTGTTTGTTTGTTTGTTTCTATTATACTGACATCACTGGGACAGTGACTTCAGTAGAGACAAGGACTCAAAAGAGAATTGGAGGAAACCCCGAAGGAAAAAAGAAGAAGAAGGAAAAGAAAGAAAGTAAACAGAGAATGCAAAAGGTAAGTCCATGAACGTTCAAGATCCAATTCCAGCGCCCCTCATTAAAAAACAGCTGTCAGATATTACAAATACAACAATACTCAATCTAAACAATCGACAAGGAGACAATAGTTGCACAATGGCAATGAAGAAGATTAATTGTGCACCCATAACAACATAAAAAATGAAAAAATAGAAGTTCCAGAACGTTTTCTCGTCGCTATCATTAGTGGAATTTGTCACGTAGTGTGTAAATGATAACTTCGATGGTTTTACAAGTGGGGTAGGAACACCGCAGCCAGCCTGTACATGTACAAGTAGCAAAGTTGACACATCTATTGTGCGTAGATATACATGTACATGTACTGCGACTGAGTAGAGTATGTGAGAAAGGTAGTGGCAACTGAATGTGAAAACTGTGTGTCTGGACAATAATGGTGCGCGCGTATTACCTTGATGCACGCGGGTCACGGAAACAACGTTTTTAAAATAAAGAGTAAAATACTTCCATGGTATTACGGTATTACCATGATCCCTATGGTACTGTTGATCATCCGGGAGAAAAAAACTTCCTACGGTGACCTGAGCCGGAGGTGGCACCAAGGCAAGAAGACACAATCGTGGTTTTATTGGTGTTTTTGGTGTTTTTGTAGCCGTAGAGCTACCTGTAGTAGAGCATTGCGCGTGTGTGCCCAGCTGCAGGCCAGGTATTTATGAACACGTGCCCAGCTGCAGGTCAGGTATTTATGAACACGTATCAAGCAGATATCCCCCTGTACCTGCGTCAGGTGGCGAGGCAGTCTACTCGAGAGAGGGCACGTGCCAAGGAGATCCACTGGCCATGGCATTTTATGCTTGGGCTGCCGTCCCTCTGGCCAAGCCTCTGTCCACAAATGCAGCAGTTCCATGCAGATGTGGTATGCTGACGATGATGCCACTGTGGACCGCATGATGCCACTGTGGACCGCATGATGCCACTGTGGACCGCATGATGCCACTGTGGACCGCATGATGCCACTGTGGACCGCATGATGCCACTGTGGACCGCATGATGCCACTGTGGACCGCGTTATGGCGCTCAGCGAGTACTGGAGTTGCATCACGGCAGAGGGCCCGAAGTATGGTTACAACTAAAAGTACAAGCCTAACGCTGCCAAGACCGTACTCCTTGTTAAGAGTCATCTGGTGTCAGACGTAGAGCAGGTATCTGCTGGCACTGGAATCCGGATTTGCTCTGACAGCGTCCAGTATCTGGGTGGAGTCATCGCCTCATCGGCAGCGCTGGGGTCTTTGATGGGTTTGTGAGAGGCCGCATGGGTGACTGGTGTGCTTTAACCAAGAGGCTGGCGAGAGTTGCAGAGACCCAGCCACACGCGACTTACCACTTATTCATCTCTGCAATTCAGTCTCGGTGGTCGTACTTGCAGCGCCATTGCTGATGCTGAAGGAGCACTCTACGCACCCCGGATCGCGTCTTTAACGATCAGCTGTTGCCTGCATTCACGGGCCATTCTGTGCCGGCTGTGGGAGGTTTGTGAGCATTGCTTTCCCTTCCGGCAAAGCTTGGTGGTCTTGCAGTGCGCAGCAATGTGTCACGGGCGGCCGCTGAGCGCACCTGGTGCCGAGACGCCATTGCACCCTTGGTGGATTTGGAAGTCGGTGGCACCTCCACGCTTGAGGTGTCGTCTGTGGTTACAGCATACAGGGCATTGGTTGCAGGTGCTCGGGCGACGTGCCGTGTTCAACAGCGGAACTTGGCAGAGGAGATCCGATCCAGCCTCCTGCCCACGCAACAACTATTGGCAGAGGTCGCAGGTGAGGATAGCGTCTCAAGTTGGTTGACAACTCCACCTGCGAGTACAATGCCTGGGACCGTTTTCAGCGAGAAGGATTTCCGTGATGCGGTGGGTCTATGATATGGCCTTCCCTTGGAAGGTTTGCCAACATCATGCGTGTGTGGCAAAGATATGGCAAGCCACCACGCTATGACAAGCCCCTGTGGTGGGTACCCGAACCAACGACACAACGAGGTTCGGGATCTGCTGGCTAGTGCGATGTCCGAGGTGGCATATAATGTTGAGTTGGAGCCTGTACTGCTGCCTCTCGACGGTGAGACAATCTCGGGCATTAGAGCTGATGCCGCTCGTGAAGACATACAGGCTCGCAGTGTCTGGACGCGACAGCAGAACGCCTTTTTCATGTCCAGGTTATCCACCCAAGGCCATCTTTCACGGTCTTTCCTGCCGCGTTTGGGGGTAGCGAGCCAGTTGTCTGACAACGAGAGGCGGAAGAAGCGGAAGTACTCGAGCCGGATCAACAACGTCGACTGTGCCTGGTTCGCGTCGTTGGTTTTCGCTACAAAATGGGCTGTGCGTGCCGGAGGCATCAATATTCCTGAAGTCATTAGCAGCTCGAATCAGTGAAAGGAGCCGTGATCTCCCCTACTCACTGATCATGCGCCAGCTTCGTGCTCGGATCAGTGTGTGCCTTATTCGCTGGCAAATTACTTGCCTGCGGGGGTCAAGATACTCATACCGCAGAAGGCCCTCGGGTGCTGGTCATGGTAGTTTAGTGGTGGAGTGCAGGGACTGTGCTCACCTGGCTGTTTAGTCTGATCAAACTGTTTCATGATATTGTCTGTATTTTGTTGTAGCAATTTTGTTATTATAATTATGTTGTTCATGATTTGATGGTTGACTTACTCATTTTCTTTGTTTGCCTTCTCTGGCTTTCTCTTATCTGGGTTGTTGGATGAGTTGGGTTAACGGTGCTGCTTGGATGGTGTTTGCGGATGCGGGTTTGCTCTTTGTTTTGGTATTCCCTAGTTGACTTGATTCTTTTCCCTTCGAATTGGATTTTCCTATTTACTTGATTGGATTTGTCACCAGTGCTTTCTTTGCTTGCGCTCTTTGAGTTCTTCATCCCGTGCATCACCCTGTTTTCGACATCCAGTTTCCGAAACCCAATTTATTACAACAAAAAAGGCAAACTTGAGTAAGGCTAACTGTAAACAAGGACATTTCACACTCCCAGCTAATAAATACTCTCCGTGTCCGACTGTCCTTCTGCTTGATGCAATGGGCAATAGCCGGTTACTGGGGATGATGCGGCGCATCCTACCAGCGCCGGGCCACGGGTGACCGCGGTCCTCGCTCACAGTACAGTGCATACAGAGTCATGTGACTGGAGGAGAACCTGACTCAGCTTGCTACATTGTCAGTTTGTGACCTCATTGCACAGCTTTTTCTCTCCGTACGTTGCTCTGCTGTTCCCAATGCGTTGAGTTCTTTGTACCTCTTGGTTTTCTGCCAGTAAAGCTTTTTCAGAAGATCCGCGTGTGTATAGCCTAAAATAAAATTTTCACCAGTTGTAGTCTTCGACGTGCTGAATCGAATGGTCTTGGTCCGAGGAAGCTGAGACGCTCCCTTCCTCCTTTATTCCCAATCGAACTCGCCACTTCCACCGCAACTGGTTGACTGCGCCCTACTAGATGGGGATTTGTATGCAAAATGTCACTAAAAGCACCATTTCGTTCTTATAAAAGCACGGATGAATGCGAAAGGCCATATGTTGTAGTCTTTTGGCCGCTGAGTCGATTGGCTTTGGTCCGAGAAGGTTGCGATGCAGTGTTCGGCCCTTATTCCCAATCGAACACGGTTGAGTAAGCGGTCACGTGCTCATGCATACACCGGTCACCTGGTCACTGTGCCTGCAGGCTACAACTCTCACACCAAGGTTCAACTCAAAGGTTCAAAGGTTCAACTCGAGTGACAGGAACGCGCCCAAACAGGCTGTATGTTGTACCCTGCAGGCACTGTGACCAGGTGACCGGTGTACGCATGAGCATGTGACCGCTCACTCAACCGTGTTCAATTGGGAATAAGGGCCGAACCCTGCATCGCAGCCTTCTCGGCCAAACTCAGTCGACTCAGCGGCCAAAAGACTACAGGACCGCCGGAAGCAGTTTTGATTGGACCGGTAGTATTGTGGCCTTTCATACAGTTTGTGTATGGTATGGTGGATACACATGCCCTGCCCTCCACACCACTAAACACATATTGGTGGCCAAAATGTTGGTCCGGTAATAACCTGACCCAGCGGACCGGTTCCGGCGGGCCAGGACTATATCATATGGGCCAATCGTGGTCATCCGTGCTTTTATAAGAACGAAATGGTGCTTTAGTGACTTGTTGCATGCAAACTCCCATCTAGCAGGGCACAGTCACCCAGTTTTGGTGGAAGTGGCGAGTTTGATTGGGAATAAAGGAGGAAGGGAGCGTCTCAGCTTCCTCGGATCAAGACCATTCGACTCAGCACCCCGGAGACTACAACTGGTGAAAATTTGATTTTAGGCTATGCTTCCCTTTTAAAAGGTCTCATCAGTGGAGTTTAGAGTCACTGGCTGAACTGATCGAAATGCAGTCCAGCGACCAACAAAGCTTTTCAATCCAACTCAATCCAGCTCGATGCACGCCATGCAGCTTTTCAATGCAGCTTTTCATTGCAGCTTTTGAATGCAGCTTCGCAGCCCCTCGGCGCTGCGCCTCGGCGCAGCTCCCACGCAGCTCCCACGTACCTCTAATGGTAGTATTCTCATGCTGTACAAGAATCGGTACGCGGTGGACAGCAGCCCTGTATGAAAGGTTATGCGTATGATTTCAAGGCGTTTTTTTTCTAATGGGCGCTTAGTATGCAGCATGAGTCGCTAGTGCAAGTGCAGTGCTTTGCCACCTGTCCACAACTTTGCCAAAGCATCTCAGTTAATGATGCAATCGCAAAACCTCCATACTGTGTGATTGTGAGCACGAAGCACATTGAAGCAGCCTGTCTACATCTTCCCCTGGAGTTTCAACTTGATAATTTTTAATAGAATTTTTTACATTCAGCACTTGATACTACTAGGGCATGTACCTGGTTAGTGCCCTGATCTGGCACGGGCCCAGTCATGCAGCCAGATGTGATTATTTCCGTTTCCCAGTACTATTGGGAAATGTAGATAAGGAGATAATCAAACTCCAGGTCCTGCTTTTGAGCTTCACTTGCATTTCGTCTCCTCGCAAGCAGAAATAAGAGGATACGGCAGACCATTATGTAATGTGAAAGAATTCCTCGTGACACAAGTGCTTCCTGCATGATACTAGGGAGGTTTAGTCCCACGTAATCCGTGGGTACTTTACGTGTGTGTACCACGTCAGGGGCGGATCCAGGATTTGTCCAAGGGGGGTTCAATTTTTCCCACCCTACCCACAATGACGAAATGATGACTACGCCGCCCCAGTATGGGAGTCCTCCCTCTCTGCTGCACAGCGGCTCACCCTTGAACGGCTGCAAGCCAGAGTACCCCGCACAGTCATGCGGCTTGAGAGATGCCCTTGCCCATCAGACGAGCCCAAGTCATCATTGTTTAAACAGCTGGGGTGGCCAAGTCTATCCTGGCGCAGGAAGATCGCCTGCCTTATGGAATTCTTCCATCTGGTCACCACCCAACCAGAACTTTTTGAAGCAGCGGGATACTGCCCCACGCGTAGTCGCCGCCGCCAACTCGCATTCACTCTGCCACGGGTTGGGAAACACGCCAGGAGGTCATTTCTCTTCCGCACCGCTACTGTCTGGAATGCCTTGCCCGCAGACCTGAGAGCCACAGCCTCGCAGTCCCTGTTTCACAGTCACATTTGCACGCACTTCTCTGACACCAAACACAATGCCACTCCTCACTGACATGCCTCTGTCCTCCTTCTTTGAGCGTTGCGCTTACTCTTATTTTGTGTTTCTGTTTCGGTATATTTCGTATTTCAAGGCATACCCCGAGGCTATAGGTATTATTGAGTAAAGGACCATTCTGGAACATTCAGCATTAGTGTATTTCTCTAGCTAGGCTGTTCATTACGAATCATTAGCCCTCCACTGTCTGCTATCTCAACCCTACAGCCTCCCATTATAATGGAACTCCCTTCAACTTAGATTACGTCTTTGGGAAATCCTCAAATACATGTATATAATTATAATTATAATAATGACATACACATGTATAACAAGTTCACACGTTCGCGTTATACATGTAGGCACAAACATGTAACTTCAGTACCCCTATTTTCAACATTCTGCAGCTAAAACATTACTGAAGACACGCAACACAAGGAAGAAAATTTCAATTTTTTTGCCGCAGAATAGCTGATTGGTACTTTCTCCAGCAGCTCGTCTGTATTAATCGTCCGTAATATTGTACTCCGAGCCGCCCGATGTTGACTCCACTGTACAGTAGGTTCCATAAGGCAGGCTTCCTGAATCTTTTGTGTCTCAGTCTTAAAGGGGAAGTTAAGGCAAAAATTAAAATTTCACCAGTTGTAGTCTTCGGGGTGCTGAGTCGAATGGTCGTGGTCCGAGGAAGCTGAGACGCTCCCTTCCTACTTGAATCCCAATCGAACTCGCGCACTTCCACCGAAACTGGGTGACTGCGCCCTACTAGATGGGTATTTGTATGCAAAATGTCACTAAAAGCGCCATTTCGTTCTTATAAAAGCACGGATGACCGCGATTGGCCCATATGTTGTACTCTTTTGGACGCTGAGTCGACTGGTTTTGGTCCGAAAAGGCTGCGATGCAGCGTTCCTCCTTTATTCCCAATCGAACATGGTTGAACAAGCGGTCACGTGCTCCTGCGTACGCCAGTCACCTGGTCACCGTGCCTGCAGGGTACAACTTACTAGCCTGTTTGACCTTTTTTGGGTGCAGTCCTGTCACTCGAGTTGAACCTTGGTGTGAAAGTTGTCGCCTGCTGGCGTGGTGACCAGGTGATTTGGGCACCCAGGAGCACGTGACCGCTTGTTCAACCATGTTCGATTGGGAATAAAGGAGGAACGCTGCATCGCAGCCTTTTCGGACCAAAACTAGTCGACTCAACGTCCAAAAGACTACAACATATGGGCCAATCGCGGTCATCCGTGCTTTTATAAGAACGAAATGGCGCTTTTAGTGACATTTTGCATACAAATCCCCATCTCGTAGGGCGCAGTCACCCAGTTTCGGTGGAAGTGCGCGAGTTCGATTGGGATTCAAGTAGGAAGGGAGCGTCTCAGCTTTCTCGGACCAAGACCATTCGACTCAGCACCCCGAAGACTACAACTGGTGAAATTTTAATTTTTGCCTTAACTTCCCCTTTAATTGTCCCCAGTAAGAGTTGGGAGAAATTTTGATTATTGGATGATGGGACGTTGAACTTGAAGGTGATTTTCAAAGTTTCGCTCTTTGTTTTACCTTCGCCACTAGTGGCTACACATTTCTTTGGAGTGTCACCAAAATTCAATGGCAGCTGGTCTTCAGCCTGCCTCTTTTAGACGCTTGGACAAACTCTAAGACAGTTCAAAAAGCACGAGCCGCGACGACAATACAGCACTGCACGGCCACTATTCAGAAACAAGTGTTTGAAACTTACTTTCGAAGTTTCCGCAGCAGCTCAACAAATGCATGCACCTCTTTCTCCGAAGCGAACGCGTAGCTGTAGATGTACATTCAGTGTGGATCTACATGTACATGGCTGTACTTTACTTTTCTACAAAACTGTACAAGACAACAATGTACACCGTCATGTAGATCTACCAAGGACATAGCTAGCGGACCGCTCTGGCCTGGGCCGCTGAGCCATAGCATCGGGCGCGCACATCGCATGCATGAGCATGGGTCACACCCGAACTATGGTCGGAAAAATCAGGGGGGTTCGTTCGAACCCCCCGAACTCCCCCTGGATCCGCCCCTGCACGTGATACTCAGTGACCCACGTACAGACGTTTTCTGATTCACGACATACCGTGTATGGAGGCTCACCCACGTTCCGCCAGAACGTGGGTGAAAATCAGAATGGAGCGCATTGTGCGAGCTGTGAGGGTGCTCAGCCGAAGAAGTTTCCGAAGCACGAAATCAAAATATTGGAGGAGCTTCTTAGGCCCGGGTAGCTTCGTCTTTGACCAGGTTTGGGCCTTTCGGTTCATGCTTTTGTTTGTTCCGTGTGACTAAACACAACATTGCAACGTAGGTGCCCTTCATCAGCTTTACGTGGATCACCCACGTACGCGTTTCCGTTACGTGGGAACTAAACCTCACTAATATACAGTCACCTTTGTCCAGTCGTTGTTACTGACGGGATATTTGTGCATGTTGAATCATCAGGCCTTTGTATTTCTTTTCCTTGAGGACAATGTTCACAACCGATGGTGTTGGGCCGGCTCTCAACAATGCTCTAGCTGTGAAGAATGGATACAGTACGTAACGCCTGTAAGGTTGGCGGCTATAGTGATCAACTTCTCGAATTCATTTTCATTTTCCAAAACTAAGGGCATGTTCGATTGGTAAGGATCGGGATCAGGATCCAGATCTCAGATCCATCGGATCCTTCAGATTCAACTGAACACTTTATATTAGACCTTGACTGTTGCTATGTTAACAATGGCGCTCACAGATCACCCCAAAAGGGTGAACGTCGTACTCATCGCCTCCGTCGTACACTGAAGAGTCAACAAGCTCTATCTCCATCCACGTGTGCGTATCACAATGTGTACAAAAATGATTTTTACCCGCCATATACGCACAAAGGTCACATTTGGATCCGTTGGATCCGGTCAACCCTGCTCCCCGAGGTGAGTTGACCGGATCCAAATCCGAAGGATCCGGATCCAGATTAGACCAATCGAAAGGGTGCGAATCCAGTGGATCCAGTGGATCGGAATCCCGATCCTAGCAAATGAACATGCCCTAAGTATACACAGTTACCGTGTATAGCAATTATCGTCTATGGCAATGTATCGCCTATAGTGATCAAATTCAATTTTCAAAAGTCCTCTACTACACTATCTTTGCTTCGGTTTAAAAAGTAATTTATGTGAAATCAAGTGGTGTCAGTGGCGAAAAGGAAGTTACTTCTTTGTGAAAAATGTGCCCAGTGTTGTTTCGTGAGTTCTATTTGTAGTATTAGTTGTCCAAAATGCATACATCGTAAGGATATGCTGACGTTGTGTGTCAGGAGCCTTGGCTGCATAGGCATGATAGGGTGCAGTTCTGAAGGTAGGAGTACACAGGACATGCGCTGCAGCCAACTATGCTGTGTGTATGTGTACGGCGCGCTGAGTCTTTTGATACCCCACTCGCATACAGTACATGCAATATCGGTCATACAGTCAAATCTGCCGTTAGCGACCTCTGCTGTAGGCGACCATCTACCGTTGGCGACCGATTTTCTGTGCATCGACGGTTTCACATACAAACTGATCTGTCCAGAGCGACCATCTGCTGTGCGCGACCAGCGACCACGATTTCATGCACGGTGGCTGCATTCAAATCTGCTGTAAGCGCCCTCGACCCAGGTTCAGTCAGGTGCGAAACTGTACTTGCCTTCCTGTAGGCTACAAAACAGATTAGCCCGGGTATGTGTACTATTCTTGGGTTTGTGCACCCCTATATTCTATTGAATATCCAATAAAATGATATTAAAAATCACATTATTCTCGTTGATTTGAGTACTGAATACATGGAAGCATAATGCCCGGTATGCCGGATTTACCATACATCTGCCGTAAGAGACCGCTTTTTCTTGCACCAAGGGGCGGTCGCTTACGACAGATTTGACTGTAGTAATAATTGTATCGCTTATAGCGATAAAATGTTCAAAATAAAAGACCAACACTATAGGCAATACTGACTGTACCACCCATAACAGGTCGTCTGATGGCTCATAATATGCCCATCAGCAATTTGTGCACAACACGGAAAATGCTCTGCAAAATGCCATACACACACGGGCATACCCATACCTGAGTGAGTGATGCCTCATACAAGTGTGGTGTAGACTGTCAGGACTTGTGTGGCTGGACCTCGGGGGTTCACCCCACAAACATGTTCGACCGCCCAACAAGTGCGATCCACATCTTAATGGGGAAGGGCACCGATTTTTCAAGCATGGTTCAGATGAAAGACAGTTTGATATCAGTTCGAATGGCATATCTCTCACTTGCAAACGATAAGCCGAACTTGCCAAATCACCATTTGTGTGATCCATGTTGCCATAATGACCAGCACAGTGATGAGGCACGTTTAGCTTAACTCTGCGAGAAAGAAGGTCGATCACTGCAGAATTTTGTCATTTTCAACTGTCTTATTGTATTCACAATGTGAAAGAAGTGCCCAGACGTTCAGCATTTACCCCAACCAAGGACCTTGCCATTTGCTCTTTCCACTTCCCGAAGATGGATGTGATGCTTCCTGGCGACTCTCCTATCTCTCATAACACCTTCTGAAGCCAGGTGAGACGACGGGTGGTGGAGATTGACGAACGAAATGCCGTACTTTTTTGGAAAGTTTGGTGAAAAATTCTCAGGAGAGATGGCAAATACCAAGCATCTTCTCCTAGAGGAACCATTCGCTAGGCTACAATCAGCCTAGGGAAATACAGGAGAAGGCCGATAAACAGTTTGCGGCACTAACAGCAGGTAGTGAGTGTCGTTGACGAGTGTGGTTGCGAGTTTTTTTACGTCTGACGTCTTGCTCCCCCAACCGGGAGCATGGCGTCCATTGACTTCGGAATTTTGGATAGTGAAGGCTTGGAGTCACTGGCAAAGGCCAATAACGTCAAATGGGCCGGCCTGAGCCGAGTGCAATTGGTAGGCGCCCTGAGGGGAAAGTTGCAACCACTGGACGATCAGATCGACACACACAGGGTCACAAAGCAGGCAGGAGGATGTGAATGTACCAGTACTGATGCTACTGCGCTAACGAAGATGATGGTTGACCTAATGGAGACGGTCCGAAACCTGGTAGCAGAAGTTTCCGACCTACGAAAAATCTCTCTCGAAAAGGAGAAAGGAAAAGATGCCGCCATTGCAGAACTCAGGAAGGAGCTTCGCGCCCTGACACAACACCACCAGCCCATCGATGTCTCTAATCGCGCCCTCGACAGCCTCCAGGATGAGTACTCGTACCGAGCAGCTACAAACATTCCCGCCACGGGTGTACCAGTACCCGCATCTGCACCAACAGGGCTTGAGTCCGCAGCTCCGGGCGAGACGTACGCTAGTCGTACCCTCTCTACACCACGAACAAGCAACGCCAGTCGTACTACTGACAAGCCTGTCAGTACCAAGTACGACTGGTCGATCGTACGTGAAGCCGCCAACCGCCACAGGAAGCCCGCAGATCTGCGTGGAGGTAAGAAAATAGCACGCAGAGTTGTATTCGTTGGGGGCATCAATATCAACTGCAGTGCTGATGATCTTGTTGCGTACTGTAGAAAGAAGAATGTGGAAGTTACTGGCTGTAGACTGATCCCCTCCAGAACAGTGTACGGCACGTTGTACGCACATCTGACAGTTGCTGAGCATGACGAAAGAAATGTTCTGGAAAACGATTTCTGGCCCGAGCATGTAACAGCACGAGAATGGAAGTTCAAGAACCCACCCCTCCCCAAGAAATCATAAACTGTGATGTTGAATCCACACGTACCCATCTTTTTTCCCACATCACCACACGCTTTTACTCTTAACCCAAATGCAGCCCCGTTCTCTCCCGGCCGACAATCGCAAGTGACCGCACTGAACCCTCTTGCTCCACCATTCCAACCGTCCCCTTTGACTTTCAAAGTTTCACCTTGTATTCCTGATATGAAGTCTCCGTCAAGTATCAGGATCTGCACAGTTAACGCATGCAGCTGGCTGAAGCGGGCTGATGAGATTAAAAACTTATTCTGCACATCTCAACTAGATATCTTGGGCATAACTGAAACCTGGTTGACTCCTGATATCACAAGTTCAATAATAACACCGTCAGCTGAATACAAAATTATCCGGCATGACCGTCACAACAATACCGTGCGACGTGGAGGTGGAGTAGCATTCCTCCTCCACCCTTCCATTTCCCATACTACCAAACATCGTCCAGATCTTCAGCCTGCTGATCCAACCATTGAAATTGTGTGCATAGAACTAGAGCATCGCCCCAACTCCACGTTTGTGTTCTGTTGTTACCGTCCTCCCTGGCAGCCACCTGATCAGTTCTGCAGCGCACTCCGGACCTGCATTCAATCAATATCTTGTCCTCAAGCTTCCATATTTGTCATTGGCGACTTTAACGCTCGCCTCTCGAAATGGCTAGCATCCGATCCTGATACACCTGCTGGTACATGCATGTATGACACCCTGGATGATCTGGGCTTATCGCAACTTGTGGATCAACAGCCTACCCGCTACTCCGCAAGTGGTAAGAGTTCATCACTACTCGACCTAGTTATCACTAATGCTCCAATAGCAGTCTCCCATCTCACCATCCTCCCACCGGTATCTGATCACTGTCCTGTAGTTTTCGATGTCGTCCACAACCGATCAGCAGGCTCCACAGCCCAAATATCTTCTGCACAAAACACCTGGCTCGACTTTGCCCACACGGACTGGCAAGCATTTAACAACCACGTGTGGCAACTACCCTTGCTAGATGCCGTCCAAAATGCGCAAACAGTTGATGAGGCCTGGTCATTGTGGCGCACAGCGCTGGAAGACTCTGTATCGTTGTTTGTTCCCGTCGTCCGGAGAAGCACATTTCCATCGAACAAGCCTTGGTACTCTGCTGTTCACCATCGTCAGAGGCGGCTTCGGGATCGCCTCTTCGCCAAGGCCAAACGTCTCGGATCTACAGATAGTTGGATAGCGTATAGACTCTCACGTAACTGTCTCACTTCCTTGCTCCGGAAGGCGAAACGCCATTATCACGAGAGGATGGCGAGAGACATGGCTCAGCATCATGGAACCCGTACATGGTGGCGCAAAGCAAAGATCCTTTGTAATGTGAATCGCCCGTCTCCGGTTATCCCTGACCTCTACCATGACAACCAAGCCTACCCAGCCACGAGTAATACGGAAAAGACGAATCTCCTAGCCAAAGTGTTTGCGAGCTACAGCCAGGCGCCACTGCTAACACCTGACCTGCACTCAGCTGGTATTTTAACACCCACGTCCACTGTGAAGTTCTCCATACAACCATTCTCTGTGCAGTCCGTATTTGACACGCTATCCAGACTTCCCATTCAACGTAAAACCGCTGGACTGCTGAACAATCGCATCCTCCGTGAAACAGCTGAGGTCACGTCACAGTCTCTTTCCGCCCTTTTCAACCGCTGCTTGCTGTCCAGTACTCAGCCCAGGGAGTGGAAATCTGCCGTTGTTGTACCTGTGTTCAAGGGAAAAGGTAATCCTTCTCACCCAGTCAATTACCGTCCTATATCGCTGTTAAATGCAGTTGCCAAATTGTATGAGTCTATGATTAGCCGTCAGTTTTACTCGTTTGTTGAGAGCCATAAAATTATCAGTTCCAGCCAGTTTGGCTTTTGTCGAAAGAGGTCAACAGTTGACCAATTGGTACAGCTTACCTCAATTGTTTCGCGTGCATTTGACTCTAAGTCTTCTTGTGACCAGCTGTTCCTTGATTTTTCTAAGGCCTTTGACAGAGTTAGTCATCATTTAGTTATTCAATCTGTTTCAGGTTGGTGTTCTCTTTCTGCCTGTTCTTGGGTGAAGGACTTCATCAGTGATCGTAGTATTTGCGTTCGCATTGGCCAAACTCTTTCTGACCCTTTGCCCATCACAGCTGGCGTACCCCAAGGTTCCCATCTCGGCCCGCTTCTTTTTAACCTGTGCATCAACTCCTTTCCTGATGCCCCTGCTTCTAGTACCCTATCCCTTTTTGCTGATGACTCTAATTTAATTCTTGTTTCTCCAGCAAACACCTCACTTCCTATCCATCATGCATTGCTCCAGACTGACATTGATAAGTGTTGTCAATGGTCATCAGCTACTGCCATGACGTTTAACACCAGTAAATGCGTCCACCTACCCTTTCAAAAATATGCATTAGCCCCCGGCCCGTCATCCCCCTTGACAATGAACGGTGTGCCTATTCAGAAAGGTGATAGCCACTGTCATCTCGGCGTGACTATCACTCCTTCACTAAATTTTTCTGACCATATAAAATCTATCACCCATAAGTTTCGCAGTCGTGTTTTTCTGTTGCGCCATATGGCCCATTTCCTTTCTGCTTCAACCGTGAATTTGCTCTACAAGTGTTACGTACGACCACTGTTAGAATACGCAGTCCCTGTCTGGTCATTCGCCGTATCCCATTCAGATTCGCTTACGTTAGACCGACTGCAAGCCGTTGCTGCTCGTTCATATCTGCTTTGTAAGACCCGGCACCCTCCTGAGTGGGAAACCCCGAAGCAGATTCTTAATCGTACTTGTGACTGGTCATCCCTGAAGTGGCGTCGTCAGATTCTGTCCTTGCTGTATTTTCATCATGTCTTTTACCAGTTTCCGTCTTTGCTAATTCGTTTCAAATTCAATGTATCCCTTAGTTGTCGTCACCCGTCCTCTATAGTTTTACCTCGTTCTGGCGCCCATTTCCTTAAATCCCCTCTCTTCAGTTTATCTGTGGAATGGAACAAACTTCCAGAACACATCCGCTGCGTTCAGTCCTCTGTCAATTTTCGCATTGCTCTAAAGGCTCATTACTCACAGCATAGATATTCTCTGACTGGAATTCCGAACTTTTCCGTTTGAGAATTTTTTTTCCTTAAAATTAATCCTTGCTGGGGTTTTTTCATCTAAATGTCCCGCTATTATCTGCAGAGGTGATTTCTTCCCTCATCGATTTCTTTCCTGCTTTTATACCTCGATATTTAGGTACTTGTTTCCCTTCATCCCATGCTTCATCTTCCACTCTCCTCTCCCCCATTTCCCCATTTTTCTTGCGATATTTATGTGGGAGACTTCCGTGATAAGCATCCATTTGCTTTTGGAGAATCCTTTTAAATAAATACAATACAATACAATACATTGAACACAGCCCTTCTTTCACTTCATGAATACAATTGAAATTGTCCAAATTCTGCAGTGATCGACCTTCTCTTTCACGGAGCTAAGCGGAATGTACGTCATCACTGCGCGGGCCGCTATGGCAACGTGGATCATACAATTTGCGATTTGGCGAGTTTGGCTTATCGTATACAATCGAGAGATATGCCATTCGAACCGATATCAAACTGTCTTTCTTCTGGACCCTACTTGAAAATCGATGGACTTCCCCTTTAACCTGTCTAATGTCCATGAGCACCTTACCTGTAACCACTACAGATGAAGCCGTCCTTGGAATAATCTGATAAGCCACACGTCAAGATAGCATGTGATGATTCACAGTAACAGCCTGTAGGAAACAATACAGCAATGAGACAAATTATTACACGTGCTGCTCTCAGGTGCATGCGACATTTATGTATGTATGTATGTATGTATGTATAACCCATTACCATTCTGGTCGTAGGGGCGCCATGTGTGTCATAAGGCAGCAGCATAAAAAAGAACAGTGCAGTTATACACACTAATAATAAGCATGCACAAACATGCGCACATTCACGCACATGCGCTCACGCACCCCCCCCCCCCCCCCCCACACACACACAGACTGCACTGTACTTACTGCACTTGCTGACTGCCAAAACTGGTCACGTGGGTCTCCCCGGGAGAGGGGAGAGAGACTCAAAGGGAAACTTGGAAAGATGACTCATTTGGCTATTGAACCACCCAATGGCCGATACCCCTGAAACTCGCAAACTCTGGGTGGACTTGGAAATGATCCCACTTATGGGCCCACCACACCTCAGTGAGTGGGTGAGGACAAGGTGCAGAAAAGGGATTGACGGCATCCGGGTATCCGTCCCGGGATTCAACTGTTGGCTGGCGACTCGTGGCCTTGTGCTGAATGCTGCCAAGAGCCAGGTCCTATCCTTCATCACAAGAAATGGACCGCAACTGAATGTGACGGGGCACGGCCACGGCACTGTCCTACAAAATGTGCCTACCGCCAAGTACCTTGGAATCCTCCTAGACAGCCATGCCACCTCGATTGGCAATCTCAAGTGGACCACATCACCAGCAGGACAGCAAGGAAGATCGGTAGTCTATGATGAACACGACATAGCCTAACTGACCACAGCCCAGGCTAAACGTCTTAAAATGGCGAAGAACGGCAGTGCAAGGGCTGTATATGGATGGCCACCTTTCGCACCAGCTAGTGACCTCCTGGAGGCCATGTCGGTGTACCGAATCTCCGAACTCCACTGCCAGAAGCTAGCTCCTGGTGCTCGTGTGGAGGTGCATTCACGGAAACGCCAGCCCGGCCCTACAGGCATTGTTTGTGTGGTGTAGGGGAGGGGCATCTCAGCCTTGGTCTCCAGCAACCAGCCTCAAGAAGTCACGCAGGTCAACGACGGCCCTAGTTGCGCTGCTGTGCTCTTTGGAGCACACTGCCTGACAGCGTACGAGAAATTGGCACGGTATGTGCTATCTGTATACCAACCGCCCATGACCCAAGTTTCTAGCACGAGAATCCTGGGGTCATTGTAGACAGCCATTGGTCTGGTCACATAGACTTTGTCGTGAGGAAGATTTGCATAAAGGTTGGCGCTCTTCGACGGTATTGGAGGCAACTAAGTAAGGCAAGAAGGCAGTTTGTCCTGTCCGTTATCCTACCTGACCTACTATACTGTTGCTTTTGTTTTGCAATGAAGCTATCCGCCAAGGACCGACAGCGACTCTCGTCCGTTTTCGTAGTTCTATACGGGCTGCTTGCGGTGCGAAATTACAAGATGACGTAATACCACTGTTAGCTAGATTGTCGATGATTCGTTTGAGCATTACCTTATTCGTAGCATCATTGCTAAATGCATCCATGTGGATGATGTCTTCTCCCTAATGCTGCTATTGGAATTTCTATATTGCGGACGACTGACGGTGTTAATTCTGCTAAGAACCTTCAGGCCATGCTCAACGACTCAGCATCTTTTCAGAAGTACGTGTATTTTGATCTGCCATTCAGTAAACGCTCTCATTGATCTGCATCGCTTGTGTTGTATCACTGTAAAACCTCTCTTTAATTTTTGCCTTTATCCCAGTAATCCCTCACGTCACGTATGTATCTTGACTTTTTTTCTTCAGCCCACCCTCTACTCCGTTATCGGCCCTCTTAAGAGTGGTGTTCACCACTGTTGAGGCTTCTGATGGAAAATATAAAAAAAGAATACTACTACTCTATACTCTATAGCAACTGTCATGTTTTAGTCTACTAACTGCACCAGATATTGAATATGGTGATATCACACTCCCCCTCTGTAGTGCTAGCTACACTATGCCACTTTGCTCACGCCCTCCCTTCACTCAAAGACCTCCGTAATGCTCCCACCCGCCTGTTGCCTGACATCCCGCTAAAACCTCCACTGGACCGTTGCCCGATGGCCGCAATGCCTCTGCTCCCGCTTTTTTCTCAACCTGACGCTGCCAGACTTAACGCCCAATTTGCACTTGAGCGATAGACTTTCTTTTAGCATACAGTGCCTATGCCCATACATGTAGATCTACATGTATGTGTTTATAAGCGTACTGTTGAGTAAAACCCGAGTATCAGTCGTCTGATTATTGCCCTAGGCCCTGCCTTGTGAAGCTTGGAGTTATAGCTTACAGTAGAGCCGCGTGCCCAAGAACGTTGTTTCCAAGGGGCTAGCCTGGGACGTTCTTATTTTTCAGCAATCTGGCTCCGTTCTTATAGCACGGTCTTCGGAACAATCCGTACTGGATCATATGTATCCCACAAGCTGCCAGAAACCAACACCGCAGTTCTCAGCTTTAGGCTTTAGCGGTCTTAGAACTTCAGGCTGGACGTTCTTGGGCTCCACGTTCTTCAGCGCGCAACTCTACTGTGCGGTACCTGGATGTCCTTTGCTGGGTTTGCTGGGTTGCTGGGTTGCTGGGTTGCTGGGTTGTCAGTAACTAATACTTGTCACAAACGAAAATGAAGTACAGGTACTGGCACATGAGTAGATCTACGCAACTACCGGTACACGTACAGGTGGAATCCTGATAATTCGAATATGGCTTAATTAGAACATACTGCTTAATTAGAAGTTTCTTCCGGGACCGATTTCTGTCAATACGATTTCCACATAACAGTTTCTGATACAAATATTACACAGCAATGAATCAAACAAGTCTCATTCCGCTGTTACTCCGAGTTTCGTGTCAGAACACTTCATCAGACAGCATATGACCAAGACTAACAATCACTAGAATATATACGGAGAAAGGGAGAAGGGGGCAAAGGTGATGGAGGTACATTTCAATAGCGCGAGGAAAAGGGATGACAAAATCAGCGTGATTATAAGAGGAAAACGATGTTGAGAGTATAGAGCATAGCCAGGGTAGAGAGACAGCGCGATTTTCTGGCAACACATCAGTACAGATTTGTGCTGCATTGTTACACATCAAATTGTGACCTAGGGTGGTAAAAAAGGTGATGGGGATTGTGTTGTGAGAATCACTCACGCCAGGCAAGGGGGGTGACTACCACACCCACCAAGGCATCGGAAAACCGGCGACAGAAGCCAAGATCCCCCAAAGCGCGTGAGCCATGAGCCCTGGGGAGTGCTCATTCCCGCGCCCCGCGGAACCCAGCCCCGACCGCCACCTCCCCGGCCCCGACGGGCAAAACAGCCACCCCCAGCCTGGCGTGGCTCATGTATTTTGTCGTTCATCACGTTACCCTGCTGAGTTGAAACCTGTTGGCATGACGACCTTTGGAGATTAACTCGCTCCTCTTATTCAGGCGGGTGCTGCTGTCGGTGGTGATGATGCGGAATTTCTCCGTCACGCATAGGCTGCACCGTTTGCTGACGTTGCTGTACCCTTTAGCTTGCTCAGCAATCCTCCACTTGATAGTGACCGGTGCGTTCGTCTCTTTTAGCCGCCATACATGCTTAGACAGCTCCGTGTTGTTCCTCCTTGACTCGATGTTCATGTCCGATTTGTGGTTATAGTGTCGTTTCTTAAATGGTGGCTCAGTTGATCCAATGTACACCTTCTGTTCGTTTTCTTTCCCCACGTGCGCTTCATAAACGACCTTTTTTACCACCCTAGGTCACAATTTGATGTGTAACAAATGCAGCACAAATCTGTACTGATGTGTTGCCAGAAAATCGCGCTGTTTCTCTACCCTGGCTATGCTCTATACTCTCAACATCTTTTTCCTCTTATAATCACGCTGATTTTGTCATCCCTTTTCCTCGCGCTATTGAAATGTACCTCCATCACCTTTGTCCCCTTCTCCCCTTCTCCGTATATATTCTAGTGATTGTTAGTCTTGGTCATAATTTTATTATGCTGTCTGATGAAGTGTTCTGACACGAAATTCGGAGTAACAGCGGAATGAGACTTGTTTGATTCATTGCTGTGTAATATTTGTATTACTTGCTCTGTCCAGTGGACATTGAGCACTGTAAGCAGCCTAGGGACTTTAGACAACTGTCTAACAATTTCTGATAATTAGAACCTTGAACCTGGTATGTCCGGTTAATTAGAAGTCCCACGGAATCCACTTACATAGAAAATGTGTGGGGATTGTGCTGATAATTCGAAGTTGGCAAAATATAATTCGAAGTAACTTAGGTCACTATATTTTCATCAAATTAGTTTGGTTTGCACGCGCAGGCAGTTCAGTGTCCACTAAATTTGTGTCTAAGGTGCGTAGTGCAACTCTACGTGTCAATACGAGCATTTTCACATACATAATGTGTTGTGGGCACATGTTTGGATAATTAGAATGTCCGGATAATTAGAAGCTTTTCCCTGGCATTTTGGGGTTCGAATTACATGTATCAGGATTCCACCTGGACAGTGCTGCTCAATGAAATCCGATCAAGCGAGTCAATGCTTTTCTTTTCTTGCCGTGGTTGGCTATCACCCCTCTCTCGCACTTTGCGTGCCAATTGGTCATGAACCACGAGTTGAGTGAAATAAATAAATAAATAAATAAATAAATGCCGCACGGGGCACTGCAAAGCCCTAGCTAGACCCGCGAACACTGGGGTGCTCACTGGTGCAGGTCGCAAGCTTGACTCACTTGATCGCATTCCATTGAGCAGCACTGTAAAATAGAACTGATGCATCAGCTTCTCCTCCTCTGCTCTTTGGTTTTGAGGGGAAACTGATGCAAACGGGAAAAGTAATATTTAGACTGTCACCACCAGGACTCGAATGGGGGACCGTCGCTTGAGACTAGGGATGCTCTAACCACTGAGCTAAGGTGTAGCTGTCATCCCAGCAGAGACTGTTCAACATTTTCTTCAGACTTCGAAACTCGCGCTCTGTTTATAGATTTTGTTTTTGGTGAGGATGATCATCACGTTCCACCCTCCGATTACTCCTGGTGGAGGACACCTTTGCTTAGCAAATACAAATACTGCCAAACAGCCTTCTACTGAGTTCTAGTACACGGCTGTATTCGTTGTCGGTTACGATAAAGACCAAGACACAAAGCCAATGTCGAGTACGCGCTGAAATGGCGTGGAACTATGCAGCCTCCTCATGATACTAAAACGAGGGAGGAAATAGTATTTTTACTGCATCTCCTGTAGATCTACAATGCAGCTGTCATCATTATAGACGCCCCAATCATCCTTACAATATGCCTATTGTACATGAACATTCACTTGAAAAGGAAGACGACTTACTTGATAGCGTCGCGTGGAGGCTACCATTCTCGTCCGTTCCGCTCACTCCATAGCGGCCGGTAGTCCGTGCTGGTCACAGAATCTCCGGCAATTAGTTTTGGCTGGCGCTTGCCATTGTTATTTCTGACCAAACCAACCGATGCGACCGAATTTCCGCATGTAGATCTTCCGCCGGATATCTACAGCCGTCGAAGTAGTTGAGGCGCGGCGGACGTGAGAGCACAATCATCTGATCATACTCGTAGATCGGTCTACTCGTGGACTGTCCTGGTACTGTAGTCTACACTGTTAGTGTACATCTGTTGTAGATCTATCAAGTATCATGATCTATGCCTATGGAGGAGAGCGGTGCACTGGTTTTAGCCTTGGCTTAGGTTAGTCGATCTACCTGATCTACGGCGGAAGCCATTTCGGCGAGTGCCATTTCATTGCGGTCGACGACCTGTCGACGCTTGTCGACAGGCGCGTACACTCAGGCGAATTAATTATTTAGAGAAGGTGGATGAGGGACGCCACTCCGCCATGTGTCTTCTGGTACAGATCCGGTACGAGTGCCGCCAAGATTGCTAGCTGGTGCAGGCAGAACGTTCTGGGATGCATTTCGGGCTCTGCACACCGTTCGCTTCAGAGTTGCGGAGGAAGGCAAGTTCACAATGGCTTCCGGTCATCTTAACTTGAAATCTGGTTGCTTCGCCTTGTGGTTACGCAGTAATCATGTTGTTCTCCGTCTTCACTCGGCCTTTGCAATACAGCTTATCACTCTTTTTCACATCTCCAATAAATGGTCTCGTCTCCTCCTCTCCTGTCTTGCACGCAACGGTACATGTACATGATGTAGATCAACGCGTACCTATCCAGTATCCTTTTAAGTAAAATAACGGGTTTGAGTTTGACTCGGGAAGTTAGAGCAGTATATTGGGGAACAGCGTCTGGAATTGAGTCACCAAGAAAATTATTCTGTATCCAGAGCTCATTGTTTACAGGTACCACCATGTGCTAAATGTACTGTAACGCTTGCGCCATTACTGCACCCATTAATTCCCCACAGCCGGAAAGATGCTGACCTCGAGGTTTTTGCCACCTCATTTCCTCGCCCTGTTCTTCCTTTGTCGTCTCTCTGCCCCTTCTTCCGGTACTAGTATGCTTAGTTACATTCAGACAAAACCTCCTCTGGCTCTCAATGACGTTCGCGTGCGTGGATTCACACGCCGTCGTGTAAATCTAGTGATTCTTTTCTAGTCTATAAACCAAGTACCGGTAGGTCTGCTTTCAAGCCCGGGTGACATGGTGTTGTGGAAGTTTATTTAACGTCGCACCACAAACAGGCGATTTCGCCTCCTTTGATACATGTGGACGACAGAAGGAATGAGAGAGAGAGGGAGGGGGGCAGAAGTACGGAGAGAGGAAGGGTAGAAATAAATATTCAAATCAACCTCAGGGCTACACCAAAGCAAAAACGGAACGGGAACATACTATATACAAAATAGCTTCATACATGTACATAATAATTATTATAATTATTGCAAAATACGTTTACTATTCTTCAGTCCGCTATACCACAGAAACACACTAGCCGAAAAGCATTTAAAGGGGAAGTTAAGGCAAAAATTAAAATTTCACCAGTTGTAGTCTTCGGGGTGCTGAGTCGAATGCTCTTGGTCCGAGAAAGCTGAGACGCTCCCTTCCTACTTGAATCCCAATCGAACTCGCGCACTTCCACCGAAACTGGGTGACTGCGCCCTACTAGATGGGGATTTGTATGCAAAATGTCACTAAAAGCGCCATTTCGTTCTTATAAAAGCACGGATGACCGCGATTGGCCCATATGTTGTAGTCTTTTGGACGCTGAGTCGACTGGTTTTGGTCCGAAAAGGCTGTGATGCAGCGTTCCTCCTTTATTCCCAATCGAACGTGGTTGAAGAAGCGGTCACGTGCTCCTGGGTGCCCAAATCACCTGGTCACCACGCCAGCAGGTGACAACTTTCACACCAAGGTTCAACTCGAGTGACAGGACTGCACCCAAAAAAGGTCAAACAGGCTAGTAAGTTGTACCCTGCAGGCACGGTGACCAGGTGACTGGCGTACGCAGCAGCACGTGACCGCTTGTTCAACCATGTTCGATTGGGAATAAAGGAGGAACGCTGCATCGCAGCCTTTTCGGACCAAAACCAGTCGACTCAGCGTCCAAAAGACTACAACATATGGGCCAATCGCGGTCATCCGTGCTTTTATAAGAACGAAATGGCGCTTTTAGTGACATTTTACATACAAATCCCCATCTAGTAGGGCGCAGTCACCCAGTTTCGGTGGAAGTGCGCGAGTTCGATTGGGATTCAAGTAGGAAGGGAGCGTCTCAGCTTCCTCGGACCAAGACCATTCGACTCAGCACCCCGAAGACTACAACTGGTGAAATTTTAATTTTTGCCTTAACTTCCCCTTTAAACGGAGCCATGATGCGCTTTTAGCAGGGCACAGAACTGAAGGTGGCTGGGCTCGGAACGGAGATCAGGCGGGAGCTGGTTCCACAGGACTGCGCCGATGAACTGCATGGTCGCTCGACCCGCAGGACCGGGCCAAAATGGTACTCGAACGAGGTGATATGCTGCTCCCCGAGTGCGGTCACCAGTAACTCTCACGAAGAAGCTGGTGGAGAGGGAGCTAGCTCGGGAGAACAGACAACGACGGACAGAGATGAGTAGCTTTTAAAATGTTAAACATGTCCTCCAGGGTGGTGAGGCGAAGCTGTTCAAAGATCGGGCTCGTGCGCGACCACGGTGGCAGACCGACATGATTTGTCTACAAAAATAATGCTCAGCGGCAAAGCATTTCGATAGTCCGGTGATGGCATGAGCAGTGAGAGTTTTCCTGCTGAAAAGCTCATTAGGTCACCGCACAACGATTTAGTGCCAGCAGATCTACATAACATCCCACCGCATACCGTGGCATGCGTCAACCAACAGTATCAGACGTCATCAGTACTAACACCTGGCCGGACTGTGGCGGACACCTCCCCCCACTAGGCCCTGGACTTGCATGTTTTCAGTGCTGTGCTAAACCTGAGGATGTCATGGTGCAATGGGTCTGTGGTAACACAGGCTGATTTTCCGCAGACAGCACACGATGTTCCTGTGCTGATGCCGTGATGCCTGATGGTGTGGCACGCGCTTGCAGTTCACATGGTTCATGTGTCAGATCAATACCGCGGTTTGTTATACTGTACTGCTGCACTGTCTGCGCACAGTGTTTTAGGTATGTGGACTGAGTCTGCACCGGTATGTTTCCCCTGATTATGACCCGCAGCATGTTGAGCAGCAAGACTAAACACTCCCGGGCACTGCCAAAGAACTGCATGGCATTGACAAGCACTGCCAAAGCACTGGCAGGCACTACTGCCAGTACTGGTCGACGGTGTAGTGTCTCCAGTGATCGTGCACATTCCGCGGCTGGCGCCCAGAGTGACAGCGGTGCCAGAGGCCTCACATCCACTACCGCTATTCCCACAGGGCTTTCAGTCACCACAGCCTTGCACTATGACATGCTGCAATGCAGTGTTATCAGACTCAGAGCGGTACATTCTCAGTGACAGTGTCTGGAATGCAGCTACTACGTACCTCTTTCCACTCTCCAACAACAAGTTACATAAGTAAATTTAATTCGCCGACTACCGGTAGAATTACAAGACCTCTTTCATTTCCAGGCAGGCATGGTGGGATGTATAATGGTCTAAGACCATGACTGAGAAACAGAGGCGGGTACCAGTTTCAAGTCCTGCTTGGAAGCGAAGGATTCTTAGGAGGCCGTGCTGTGCACCCACAGTTGGAACCCGTGGCCTGGCACAAGGGACCCACGGATGCATGCAGCGAATAGGATTTTCGGTCTTTGACCACATTGGTGGTGGGTGGATCTACTCACCAGTGACCTCCCACCACTTGTCTTTAGGAGCTGCATGTGCGCCTTGACTTGAGGGTGGTGGCAGTCCTGCGGATGCTGAAAACGCTTCGCCTCTAGCCGAGTCTCGATCTCACGCAAACCGTGAATTTTTCACTAAATGAAACAAATTGCGGTTTGCGTCAGACAAAATTTGTATTGTATTGATATCTAGAAGACTCAATTTTGCTTTTTTTTGTGCCTGTCCGTGGGGGTAAGCTAACTGTTATAGCTTGAATGATCCGGCCAGTCGCCTTTCCTATGTTCTACCTGTGGTGATGTCAAGATCTTCATGGTCGGCTGGGGACCAGAAGTGCAGAACCCCACCACAGCACCTGCCTGACCTTCTCTCCCTCGCTGGAGTATTACTATTATGTACGTATTGGCTTTATGTGGCTTATGTAGCAAACACCTGCGGAAGACTGACGTCAGGTACATCCTCAACAAGCGTTCCTGTTGTTGCTTTTTGGAGAGTTTGTCCGAAGAGCAGAGTAAAGGCAAAGATGAGATCGTCTCTTAGTCAACTCCGACTATACAGTCACTGCAGGATCAGGAGGTGTTAGAGACTATCTCCTGTTTCACTGCTTCAGTGAGTGGGACATAGCGAAGAGAGTGCTCCTCTAGCTCCTCTCCTCGTCACGCCATTTGCCTACCAAACCGAAGTAAGGTACCCTATGCCAGATGTGTTTCTGTTGGAGAATACAAGAAAAAACAATAACCAATAAAAAACCAAGTCAGGCAACCAATACAAACGTGCATCCCTTGCATTCCTATTGCTGGGAACTCGGAAAATCCAAAACAAACCTTACCGGAATGTCATGGATTCGAGAAACTGCTACGGATGCACTGTAGGCGGATCTGTTTGGTTGGTTGCCTGGTCGGTACATTTTTTTTTACTGAATACCACAGTACCATCAGATGCTGCACAGCGGGGGCGGTGGCATATTGGATGGAAGTGGGGGCGGGGCAAAAGTAACTCCTCCGACCAAAGGTCTCGGAATCATCGTTACTCCTGTGCGCCGATACATAGGAGAAAAGAAACATGTGCATCCAAGAGGGGAGCACCGGCTTTGCAAACGATAATGGGGAGAATTTGAGATTGGGATAGGACAAAACAATAGTAAAAGCAGTGCACCGTAGGAAGATGGAGTGAACTGATAATCGGATTTTAAGGCTGAGCGAAGGGGATCAAAGAGGGGTAGAAGGGAGCTGGAGTGCGGTCAGTATAATTAGGCTGGTGTGTTGGCAGAGATCATAGCCTGTCTGTGGCCCACTCCCACTTGCTGCGCCGCAAGTGGTCGTTGACGTTTTTCTTGAACGTGTGCATACCTCTGCGAGAAGGGGGAGACTGCAGAAGGGTAGGTGGGAGTTGATTCCACGTTGCGATGAGGGAGTGGGGAAATGAGCGGAGCGTGTTGTTTCGTGCCTGGGGAGGAAGAATACTGGTGAGTTGCGATGGATGATGTGTTGCAGATCTGGTTGTCTCACGAGTAGACATGCGGCATTGCGGTGCGGCTGCTGATGGTGGCAGAATGGCTTTCACCATTTCCGGACCCTCCACAAAGTGCAGCTTGTACAGAAAGCAGAGCCCTGCTACGGTACGGCGAATGTCGAGGCTCGGGAGGTATGATCCATCTCCAATTATGTGCAGGGCACGGCGCTGGATGGCAGTGAGGCGGGCCAAGGTGGTGGGGGCTGCGCTCATCCACACCAGCATGCCATCCTCTAATACAGGGCGGACAAAGCCACGGTACACGATTGCCCGGTGCTTTGGGTCTAGCACAGCCGATGCCTTACGGAGGAAGCCGAGCCGCTGGGCTCCGCGTACTGCAAGCTGTCGGATATGGCTGCGGAATGCCAGCTGCCTGTCGAAGGTGACGCCAAGAAGCTTCAGCTCCTCTACTTCTGGCACGACTGCTCCTTGGAAGCATATTGCGTTCGGGGGGGGGGGGGGTTGGCGAGCGGTGGTGGCTGATGGTCAATGCCTGCGACTTTGTGGGCTCGAACTTTATCCTCCACCTGCTTCCCCATGCTGCCAGTGAGTCTACTGCCTGCTGGAGGATTGCTGTCTCTTCTGGCAGTCTGAGTCGGGTGGTGATGCACTTGTAGAGAGTTGTGTCGTCGGCGTATACAGCCAGCTTCGCCCCATCAGGCAGGTGGTCTTCTGCGTCGTTGACGTACAGAAGGAAGAGGGTGGGGCCGAGGATGCTGCCCTGTGGCACGCCAGATTGGATTCGGTGGGTCGGTGAAGACTGGCCACCTATGACGACACGGATGTGGCGGTCTGTCAGGTAACTCCGGAGCCAGGCAAGGAGGAGGCCACTTATGCCGCACCGCTCAGCCTTGTGGAGGATGCCGTTGTGCGAGACCTTGTCGAAGGCCCCGGCAATATCTACATGTATGTCAGTTGGTTGCCTGGTCGGTACAATCATGTATGTCAGTTGGTTGCCTGGTCGGTACATGTATGTCAGTTGGTTGCCTGGTCGGTATGTCAGTTGGTTGCTTGCTTGGTGACCGGTGATCCTTTTAGTTTTCATGTTCACATATCCCAAACTCCGGACTGGAGGCCTTCCAAGCATGTAATGAGAGGTCACGTGTGCTCCATTTCCTGCACCGACTGTAGGCTATCTCGAGGGTACTGCCGTCACAGGCATGAGACCCATCTTGGACTGGTTACCTTCGGCTGGTGGGCAAAGGCGCAAAGTTGAAGAGGAGATGAGACACTGATAATATCCAGCTCGTTGAAAGAAGAGAAAATCGAATGACACATTCTAGTCCATTTGATCATACGGAAACACTTCATAACAGTGGATATTGAGGCGGCGTGACGAGAGCAAGACTCTCAGTACTGAGAGCAAGATTTCGTATTCAAACTGTTGTTAGCGTTTCGACAAATCCATATCCTCTTCGAAACGATCTTGAGTGATTGATGGAACACAGGTACCGTTATATAAAGAGACAGTGTTTGTATGTCACTTGTGTGTGTGCGCGCGCGTGTGTGTGTGTTTGTGTGTGTGTGTGTGTGTGCGTGTGTGTGTGTCACAGTGTGATAATAATGACTAAGAACCAAAACTAGGGTATGAAGATGCACAGTGATACCGCAACAAATGCGACACCAACAGCTGTAAAATGTAGAGGTAACAGCACTCCTAGCTCAACCATTATTATACTCTCCTCTATAATACGAGCGTAGATGCGCTTCCTCAATCATTCAAAATCATTCTCAAATTGGTTAAGATTATGGACATATTTAAACGCTAATATTATCTGTATAAAGTCTTGCTCTTGTTGTGTTGTTCGGCTATCCGAAGAGAGACGCACATCTGACTGCAAAATCCCCATGAGGCAGCTCACCAGATCAAGGTGTGGGTCATCTGCACTCAGTAGAGTCAAGTTGAGAGAGCTGCAACTCCCGGTGCCG
This sequence comes from Sycon ciliatum, assembly GCF_964019385.1. Classification (NCBI taxonomy): domain Eukaryota; kingdom Metazoa; phylum Porifera; class Calcarea; order Leucosolenida; family Sycettidae; genus Sycon; species Sycon ciliatum. The sequence goes on from NC_088643.1 coordinate 66,186,993, forward strand.
AAAGGCGGGCGCACGCCCCTACATGGTTACTTCCCCTTGTCTAACCCCCAAGACGAAAATAGTAGCCGACTGGCCGAAATTTTAAAAGAGAGAGAGAGAGAGAGAGAGAGAGAGAGAGAGAGGAGGAGAGAGAGAGAGAGAGAGAGAGAGAGAGAGAGAGAGAGAGAGAGAGAGAGAGAGAGAGAGAGAGAGAGAGAGAGAGAGAGAGAGAGAGAGAGAGAGAGAGAAGAGAGAGAGAGAGAGAGAGAGAGAGAGAGAGAGAGAGAGAGAGAGAGAGAGAGAGAGAGAGAGAGAGAGAGAGAGAGAGAGAGAGAGAGAGAGAGAGAGAGAGAGAGAGAGAGAGAGAGAGAGAGAGAGAGAGAGAGAGAGAGAGAGAGAGAGAGAGAGAGAGAGAGAGAGAGAGAGAGAGAGAGAGAGAGAGAGAGAGAGAGAGAGAGAGAGAGAGAGAGAGAGAGAGAGAGAGAGAGAGAGAGAGTAGAGCAGAGTGAGAGAGAGTGTGTGTGTGAGAGAGAGTAGAGCAGAGTGAGAGAGAGAGTGTGTGTGTGAGAGAGAGGGCGAGAGAGAGAGAGAGAGTGTGTGTGAGAGAGAGAGAGATACATGTATCTGCTATTCATGGAATGACTTGATAAGTCAGAAATCGGAGACCAGAAGTTGGTGAATGATGTACCTGTGCAGTACCGTATTCAAATTTCAGAACTAATCATGATCCACCTGTTGATGTGAAGATAGGTATCCTGAGCTACAGGTGCACAATGCACATGCACACCTATTCAATCTTAGTTTAACGAAGCATGCGCAGACACATGTACGATTAAATCCAGAACTACTTCTGGAATTACTCTTGGCAGAACCGTTCTTTGTAGTCCAAGTTTGCCATCCCACTCCGACTCATGTCATCCTTGTTAGGTGTTTGCTCGTTTAAACTGAGTTGAAGAATAGATTAATGCAGCAGTACGCAATGTACACGTAGCTACGTAGATAATGACATGATCATTGCTGACGCATTTTTGACTCGTATTCATGTTTAGCACTAATCTTTACTGTCAAAGAAGCTGAAGCTAAAGCTGATGGGTGTGAATGATACGCTTCGTACAGCTGTGACTTTTGACGATGACAAAGTTGACATTTTAGACACTGTCTTGATGGCCTGTCATGTGTCACGCAAAAGGCTGTGAGAGTGGAATCAAGCTCCACTCCACCACACCGTGACAATGCATGCAGGAGTAGATCACGGGCTAGACCGCAGTGCACTAGTGTCTCATGTATTTGTCAACTGTGTTTAGGAACTCCGGCGGGAGAGCAGTACATGCGCAGTCACATGATTGTGCTTTCCATTGGCATTGGACACCCATCACGAATGTCATGCATCGGATCGAGGCTATTTTCAAATCATCGCTCTGAACGGCCAGGGGCTAGGCAGGATTCCCCTGGAGAGCTTGACCCTCTGCTACTGTTGACAGTCCAACTAAGAGAGGAGTAAAATAGTGCATCTTACTCCTCTCTGTTTCTAGGGACGTTGATGTCAGCAGATACTGCACACACTGGAGGTGCGGTCCTAGACTAAGTCCAATCATCACCGGTAGCTCTACACACACCCTGCATGGACAATGTTCTAAAGGACCTTGACGCCACCAGTCTGCAGAAAGCAGGGCAGGAACATATACAATGTAGCTGTTTCGTCACTGTGGTCTTTCTCTGTGATTTCCCTCCTTCTCTGTGATTTCCCTCCTTCTCTGTGATTCCCCTCTTTCTCTGTCCTTGCACAGTCGGTGGCCGATGGGGACTTGCACAATACATAACTTCGTGAATCTCGAGTGACCATTTCGACGAAGAAAATGTTTTGGGGATTCTCAGCATAGCATTCAGTGTCCAATGCTAGTGTCAGCATGCCACTGAACAGTGAACACTCTCCTATTACTGTGACGCACACGGTTGCAGTGTGTGTAACTATGGTTACTGGCAGGAGTAGCCTTTTGCAGCTGTTAGTGTTGGATCTACGACTCCTAACCAACGACTCGATGCATTCCATGCAGCAATCAGTGCGCTGTATGTGAGATTAATTGGTATCCACTGTCAAGATGTGCGTGCGCAATTGAAGCACCAGACCCTAGTAAGAACGTGATGTGTTGTCTCTCAGCTGCAGATCCAGTCATAGCACAGCGTGTCCAGTGCAGGAGGAAGTCCCCCTGAGTTCTCATTTCATTACCTACTCGCAAACTTCATCCTCCCCTGGGAAGTGAAATGTCACATTCTGTGAGGCAACATCTCGTGTTAGTACACGTACCATGTGCAATGTGTACTGATTTGTCAGTGACTGCTATCGCTCTCCCCAGAGAGTTAAAAATTGTGCTGGCTGCAGATATACATAACATGCACATGTACAAAAAATTCAATAATCAACATTGTACTGTACATAATTGTTATCGCTGACTGAGTGCGAGGTACATGTACATGTACATGACCAGCGCATCAGTGAACACTGCTGCCTGCAGGTGACATACGTATATACGAGTCGTACAATGCACCTGTGAAGCAATGCTCAATCAGGTATGTACACTGAGCGAGGAACGCCTTGCACTGGACACTCTGGACCCGCCCGTCTCTGCTTCTCCACCTTCCAGTACACAATGCCCACTGGCTGTGGGCCGTACTGACACTGTGACAGCCTGCAGCCTGACAGACCGGAGCAGGGTGAAAACAAAAGTACACAACAACCTTCCACTTTAGGACAGACTGTTCTTCTCTCCTGCACCACCACCACCACCCCGTCGACGATGACACACACACACAGCGTCCAGGGACCAGGCAATGCACAGTGGTGTAGGGAGTATACACAAGAGCAAGACAATACAGAATACACAGAACGAATATGAATGCAATGATGATGATGACAGCTTGCACACAGTATCCAGCGTACATACACGTACAACCACTGTCAATCAGTGATTGGTTAGGACGATCTCAGTCGGGTAGACGACACACGACTCGTTCACTTACACACTGCGAACTCTGCTTGTGGTTGTTTTGTCGTCACCGAGTGGCCAACTCCTTCAAATCGTTCAACTACTGTACTCGCGCCACCACGGCACCAGTATTGCACATGCACAGGGATGTGGTACAGTGCCAAATGGCTGAAGCTAATGATCTGATGTTGGACGACGCCCCTAGCCCTGCTCATGCCACTGCGTCAGCGTCGTATGGTTGGCAGTGGACAGGGGAAGGGAGTCCGAACCATGGTATAAAGTTAAAACGTTACAAGTGTCTGTTCCGGGATAGGAATAGAATACACACTGATGCCTGCTGTAGTGTCTGACACACTGCCATCGGCCGCTGCCACAATCTCCGCCGGCGGGAGATTGGAGCATTTGCAGAGAATGAGTCGTGTACTTCACATGTAGACTCTACCACAGAGAATGAGTCGTGTACTTCACATGTACCGGTATATTCCACGATTACTATAGAACTGATAATACAAGTCAAGTGCATGTACATATACAGGAATACAATTTTTTTCAGGTAACAATACAATACAATACATTGTACATATACATACTACATGTATATGTGAAGGACAAGTACCGAGAGAATACCTGATCATAGGCTGATGTTTGTCGTCTTACATTATAATACTAGTACATGTTACTTATTGTACATGTACAGGTGCGAGGTGCACGCATGAGCATGACGAGGAATCTACCGCCGAACCAGGCAATTACACTGTACATGCTCAGCAGCTGTACATCTACTTTGCTTGGCTATAAAAGCGAGCCATTACTTTCATTATGTTCGTAGTTGGTAACACCCACTAACCTCCAAGTCGTGCCTCCCCTATGCAATTCCCAATATTTCTTTCTTTGCAGATGATACCACTGTCCTTGCTTCCTCCCCATCTCACACCACCCTGTACCCCAAAGTTCAGACCCGCATCAACGACATTGTCCACTGGATGAGCACTTGGTACCTCAAGCCAAATGTGACCAAACCTAGCTGCTCCTTTTTCCCCCTCCCACAGATCCGGTGCCCATCTTCCACTTTCCCGACGATCCCGGTCACCTTATCTCTGTAGCGTCCCACCATTAACACCTTGGCATTGTCATAGATCCCGCCCTCTCTGGTCCTACCATCCTGACCATGTGTCCTCCCGAGTATACCGATCTGTCGGAAAGCCAAGGATTAATTTATAAGAAGAAAAGACTGAGTACCAAAGTTGGTCAGTGTCGTGCAATGCCGGTTATCCCATGTAAAGCAACTGGTGGTGGTAGTGGATATTTTAGCGTACTAGTAACTTGTCATGTTGTTGTTGTTGTTGTGTTTATTTTAATTCGCAAACCAAACGGGCAGATCTGCCCAATGAAAAGGTGGCGAATGCAGATAGAAAGCAGTAATAAATGAAATTGGGGACTGATGTAATTAGGATAGAGGTGGAGAAAAACTAAGCCAGCTGATCATCAAACAGGACGTCTGGTACTCTAGGTACTAAGGCCAGTAAGTGTGTGCGGGATCATGCTGGCGCGGAACTGGCGGAGCGTGGAGATGGCACGTACATCGCTGGGTAATGTGTTCCACAGCTGGGCGCCCCGGAACGCGAGGCAACCCTTGCCGAACCTGGTGGAAACTGGCGGTTGGCGCAGACCCATGGTGGAGTGCAACCTAGTTGGGCCAGCTGCCGAAGGAACTAGGAGGGCTTGCAGTTCAGAACTTGCGTGCTCATTCCGAGACCTCCAGACCAGAACGATGAACTTCTGCCTGAATATCTCGGATACTCTGTAGGTGTCCAATTGCAGCAGGAGGGTACGCGCGGAGGTGTGATGCGAGAGTCCGAAAACCGCCCTTGCCGCCCGATTCTGCATGACTTGTAGCCGATCCAATTGGTTGGCAGTAAGAAGCGGGGAAAACGCATTGGATCCGTACATCAGGTCAGACATGATGATGTACATGTAGCTCTTCGGTCCTCTTTTCTTCTTATAATTTTTATAAATCATACATTCTTCCCCTCTTCACGTACGGCTTCCCTGCTTGGTCCACCCTTAACAAAACCCAAATTGAGAAATTGGAAGCTCTTCATCGCCGTATAACGCGCATAATATTTCGTGCAGATCGTTACGTCTCAAATTCAGACTTACATGCTGCTAAATCCACTACCACTGTATTTGCACTGTGACACGACATTGATGCTTCCAAGTGCACCCTGGCACATTCCATTCGTTTTGACCTGCACCCTGGTCGTTTTTCCCGGCTTTCTTTTCCTCCTGCTCCACGTGGCTCCAACTGCCTCCCAGTGTTAGGCAAGCTCCAGATAATGTCCAAATAATTCCGTACCCTCGTCAGCCAGCACTTCAGTATCTTCCAGTAAACAGAATCACAGTCACCACTTCCGCCGCATAGTTCGCTGGGCATTCCATTCCTTTGTAAGTTGCTACTGTAATCCCTTCCCCCGTTCTGTACGTGCTTTTAATTTTCTTTTTTTCTCTTCTTCCGTGGTTGGTCTCACCCTCTCCTCAATTCAATTGCCTATCTCGACATGCTACGACGTGCAGAAATAAATATAATGAACAGTTTGAAGGGAGGGTTACCTAGAAGAATCGAAAAAAGGTTTGAAGGGAAGGTTACCTCAGTGAACAGCTTTGAAAGGAAGGTTGCCTTGAAGAAGAAAAGCTTTGAAGGGAGGGTTGCCTTCAAGACTCATAACCAGCTTTGAAAGAAGGGTTGACTTGAAGACTCGAACACAGCTTTGAAGGTGGTGTTGCTATGAAGTAGGAATAGCTTTGAAGGAGGGTTGCCGTGAAAAAACACACTTTGAAAAGGGGATTGGTAACCCAGCTGTCAGGAGTGTATATGAAAGAAGCGAAGATGACGCCTGCACATGCACGGGCTTAACATCAGACTTACATGTGCATGGACTGTGATACGAATGTTTCAGTTTTATTAGTTACTTTTAACTCAAAGTTTCATGGCACATGTACTAGGCAAGCCTCAGATAGCAAAGATGAAAAAGAGGTACAAGTAAAGAACAAACGTATAATATCCTGATGTGGTGTGAAGCACTTCACAAAGAATAGAAGGACAGATGAAATTTGACAGCAGGGAGAGGATAATGTGAAGAGTGCGGACAGCATCAGAACTTCTGATATCTTCAAAATACTTTACGTGAATGGAAGAAGCAGGAAATTGTCATATCCGAGTTTACAAGGTCTTAACCGTTTTAATTAGATGCGCCCACGCACAATATGTTTTAAGTTATCGCGTATCCAGTAATTAGAAGAATGCATGAGGAGAAATACCCTGCTTTCTCCCACGCAGACTTGTGTGATTTACTCATTAGCAGAGCTCGGTTCCTATCAGACTTACTTGTAGTTACGCATGCATTACCAGGTAAACATTTAAGTCACGCTCGAGTTGTCACAAAGTCATTTAAGTCACGTTTGAGTCATCACGACTCAGTAAAATTATCTTATCACGTCCATGGATGAATGACACTCTTAGCCATGCAATTTAAACAAGACTGCTTTATCTCAAAACCGTTAACGAACAAGACGGAACAAGAAAGCGCCCACAAGCGAACTTACAACGTTACGACAGGCCCAGCGGGATGTTTCGAATTAAATAAGCCAGCATATCGTGAGTGCAAAAAGATCATTGGCCAGTTTTTTTTTAATTAAAAAAAGTGTTGTTATTGTCGCTCTCATATGAGCCGTGATATAGTCTTTCTTTATAGTCGCAGGATGAAGTGCCTTGCACCAGCAGGAGGGATAGAGAGTGCATTGCGTTGTGAACAGTCCACCCGGGGGTGAGGTGCCGAGCGTGTCAGCAGAGTCGGCAGTCATCACCGTTGTCTTGGTGCTGGTAGTGTAACTTCACTAGTAGAAATTATAACAATAGCACTGGTTGCTTTAGCTAGTGGTCATCAGCAAGTGACGTGTCCTGCCGCTGGTTCAGCGCTGCTGCTGGTGTTGCTGCTGGTGGTGCTGTGGCAGGGGGACGTATCGATGGCCGTGGTTGTGGTGGCCATGGTGACCAGGGTTGTACATGCCGCCGCCACCCTCCACTGGTGGCATGGCTGCAGTGTACTTGAGCAGTCCGTTCAGGTAGCAGATCAGCGTGCCCAGAACACCACTGATGGTGGTCACGCCAAAGCTATGCGTGATCAGGCTGAACGAGCGGAGGCCGGTCATCGGCGCGTCCGGATTGTCCCTGTCCACTTCCTCCTGAGCTATATAGTGCTCCAATAGATCACGCAACTCCGACACCAAGTTCCTGTGAGTGAACAGTAACAAGAAGAAAGTAGGATGGGTGGTGTTCATTAATTTGACGGAGTTGTAAAACGAGACAAAATCGGCGCCCAGGACTCCACCCGGGGACCTCCGTTATAGGCCAAGTCTAACGCCAGGTATGTGTGGCATAGTCATTCAGTAAAACGATTGGCTTGGACGTATGATTGATTCCTCTTGTTGATCAGTTCATCACTGGTGAACTGTTTCACCTCCTTTTGTTCCATAGCCTAACATGAAGTACCATACATACAATGTATTCCTGTGGGGATGGATTGGCTCTGGGTAGTTTTCCCTGGGGAGTTGTTATGTTATGCCTGTTGTTCGCTTAAAATGATTAGGAAGTCCAATGACAGATGAGCATTTAGATTTACTGAAGCATTACACTACTAAACCGTAGTGGCTCAGAACTCGTGACCCGTAAGATATTTTGCAGACGATCATCAGCGGGTTGTTTTCTTCTCGGACAAGAATATGGTGACCGCATGCACTTCAGTATCTCTTTCCCACTGATACATGTGGTATTGCAGCCAAAGATACAACTACTGTCCTGTGCATGATACTTCACAGAACATGTGCCGCCTCTGATCTTTGCATGGGATGCGCTGGAATTAGTATAACCGTCTCTTTCTCCAGGCCAGCTGTGAGCAGAAAGCTTTGCCTCTGGGAGAAAACTGCACTCAATATCTGCTATGCCAGTGCCTGGGCACCTGTCATAGCGTACATAATTCGCTGACAGCGCAGTGAGATGATACAGTAGCAACAGGTCCATTACTAGGCATGTTGTGTGTGTGTGCAGTACTCAGACTGCTCTCCTTGCTCTGTGGGATGGTCACCCCTGTTGGGTGCGTGTGCATGCATGGACGCATCTTACAGTGCTTGCACCGCTGCAGCAATACACTACTCGCATACTGAATTGAGCCCTCCTACTCTACTGCATCATGCATCATGCTAACTGGCGGAACTGCTAATTATAAAAAACCTATCCAGTTTCACCAAGAAACGGTCTGAATTTAGCCTAACATGTAATATGTAGGAGAAGTCCCGCGGTGTGACAAAAAGCACAATGGATCTGTGGCAAACGGAATGTTTGAACTAGTCAACAAGTGTGGAAAATGCCTGTCCCAGGGAAACGTTTAAAAGTGCAGATCGTTACTTCCATTGTGCTCTCAGTGCTGCATGGGCCTGCTGCTGCATTGCTAGTTAGTTGTTATCTGCAATTGACAGAAAACTTGTGAGTGTTCAGGGAACTTGTGAGTGTTCAGGGACAGCTGCAAGGATAGGAGAAACTACACTGTACTTACACACAAACTCTTATGTTCTGCTGCTCCTCTTCTCTTGCGCCAGGTCGCTGCAAGAACGGCTCTTTAGCATGGGCGACGTTACGCGCTAGCTCAGCAGCGGGGAAGATTGCCTGGCAAACCTTTGTGAACTGATTGGACAAGTCCTGCGCTTCCGCTGCAGAGTCAAACACAAAAAGCAAGATTGGTGAGTGAGAGGTGTACGGTATCAAGCGGCTTCCTTGCTCACACACAACAGACATGCAAAGCGCCACGCAAGAAACAACAGCAGAGGTGCGCGTGCCATGACCTAGCAAAACTCACACTCAACTAGCGACGTCAGCATTGATACGCTGGTGGCCTTTCTGCGGCCTGGTGGTAGTACTAGTCCACAGTCCTCCAGCTTATGACGAAGGTCATTACCACCATTCTTACCCTTGCCCCTGCAGCGAGAAACACGCCGGCAAAAAGAACACCACATCACGCCAGCAGGATTGAGTTCCGGAGATGAAATCAAGTTTCACACTCTGCATTATGCGTAGGGCAAGAACAGGTGGTTGATTCACGAATGTGGCATGTCAACAGGATTTATCTGAAGCAGGCAAGCGTGCCATGAAAAACATGCTTTTGGATGGAGAGCACCTTTCGTAATTAATCCCCAATTGACAATAGTAATATGCTGTCAGTGTTTCATAAACTGCATGGAACCGGGCCCTATGCCAGTAGTTAGACACTTAAACTACTGCGGTATTCTCTTACAACACCAGTATCTGACACCAGGGCCATCGATGCCCCGGCAACAATTTACAGCATAATTGTGTCTGGGAATCTTACACATCAAACGTCTCCCCTGGTGTGCAGAACAAATTTACGATCCATATTTCTGACGTTTAATGGCGCAAAGTGTCCCAGAATCAGACATTCCAGACTGTCACATCGATCAAGCGAAAACACCAGAGCGCAAGTAGAATGGCATGCCCTACCTCCGGAGCAGGCCTCCCAGCAGCGATGTGTTCAGACATTCGGGAGGATTGATGCGTCGCTTGATCTCCCCGACGGTGACGTTGTACTTGTTGGAGGAACCCAATAGCGAGAAGCGGCCCTGCACCCTCTCAAAGATGTCTTTCGGATGAACGGGCCGCCGTATAACATAACGTGGGCTGCTGCCTGCATGGGGAAAGACGTGGAAAGAAAGAAAGAACGACATCGTGACTTGTTCAGCTAGTAGAGTTGAAGCTAATCGGCCAGTTCAGGATTTGTATTCAGCACCCCCCCCCCCCCCCCCCTTAGCAATGTGAAATACACTTCAGAAGAAAGCAGCATACTTAATCATGAAATGTCTGGTTTGTACATGACTGTAAGCCAGGCTGTAGATCTGCTGTTATCTTCCAAGCGGGCAGCAGTATTTGAGCAGTGTTCAACGCAAACTGTTCTGCCTTAAGGACATACGAAAACTACCCCACAATTAGGGTGACTTGAGTTGGCATATTCTTCTCTTCACAACTAGGTCAAGTCGACTCAGACAATCCAGCTAGCCGGCCTAGCAATGCTCATCCCCACCGCGCCCACAATTAGTAGGGCGTGTGTCCAAACGATTGAACCCACTGTAACACTGGCTGCACATGAATCCCTATCGTCGTCGGTGCCGCCTGTGCGCGTTCTAAGTTAAACAGTGTACGATGGCGCCCACAGCACACGTGAATGATCCCGCTACATGTATGTAGTCAGGTACATTCATGTTTTGCAACTTGTTATGATGGCAGTGTCACGTTTAAATACAAGGCACTGCACTGTACTATGCCCTGTGGCTCCCTTCATGCCCGGATATACTAGTACTAGTGCGGCATTGAAGTAAGTTACCCACATCATTGCCTCAGGATACAACTATCACACATGCACACAGCGTCAGCCTGTAAAGACGTCACTGCTCTTCAGATCTACTGTACTCTGACTACAGGGCAGGTAGAAGTTTAATAGTCTGGTCTAACCCTGACTCACTGCCACAGCCTGGATTTTAGTCATCCAGTGTATGTGCGACACTGATTGGCTAATTAAAATAACCAATCAGTGTACTTGTAGCACATACATAATGTCATGCAGACCAGAAACCAATCAAGTCCTCTTGCTAATCAGTAGCTCTAAGTCTAGACTAAGGGCAATGCCAAGCAGCCCAGTCGTATGCCCGTACTCCATCATTAAAACCCGAGTACTGGTAATCAGTATTAGACTGTGCATTTCACTATGGATAGGGAAAGACTGGAGGCACTAGAAATATTCATGGTAGCTTAGAGTATGAAAATATTCTAAAAGGACTGGGGCACTGCTGACCTCTACCTAGAGCCAGTAGAAGGGAGTGCTAGGGAATGCAGCCTGCTAGCATGCAGGCAACCACACGGATTTATTATCATTATTGTTCTGCGTGTGAAACACTTTGCACTGCTCCAGACAATGCCCTGCCATGCCCTGGCAACCACTGGTCTGGTTGTTCACAGTTTCAAACGCTGCCACTGGCCCTGTAGTACGCTAGAATGCCCTACTGGCAGTACACAGCCTCTCTAAACTGCGGCCCAGGGGCAAGACAAACAACAGCCAGAACAGGGGTGACTGAGACGGAGTGAGAGCAGCCACTCAGAGTACTGCTAAATATACCCAGTCCAGACAGGGACGCTTCCACTTGAGCCTAGCCTGCCCTCTAACCCTAAAACAAAATGACTCCAGGACACACTCTACACGCCACGGACCAGGTCAGGCACTACTACACACTCACTGAGCTGAGTCAGTTTTACAGCAGAAGGAGATGCATGCATTGGGTCGGGTGCGTTCCGCACTTCTTTGAAACAACTGTCCTGGTGCAATGTATTGACAAAACCACGAGGCACTACACCTGCCAACCGAAAAGCCTAAACGCCCGCTCTCGGCACCGTCAATCGGAATCCATTGTTCCACAGTACTCTACCAATACTAGTCTACACCCCTAATTCATCATTGTCATTACTGCGGGGACATTGTGAACTATCTATCTCTGAACTTCCCGACTCCCGAGTCCCCGACCCGAGTGTCCTGTCAGCTTGGGATGTGATCGCAAGTCATTGTGACCTCCTCCTACGCAACTCACTGAGCAGGAGTTCTAGCCTATGTAGGTGCGCCTCGGGCTAGTACATGTAGTAGCTCGCGTAGTGTCGTGACTTGTAAATATCGACTTGGCCAATGCATACATGATCAGTGCACCAAAAATACGAGCACAACAACCAACGACAGAGCGAACTCTCTACGACTCTACTTCTGTTTGACTGCAGTCCGTACTCCATGTCAGCTGGCTATCCTCTACGCTCTAGATGCATTCCCCGCGGACACACGCCACAACACCTACCTGAGCCGCAGTCAACGCTCCTTGGCATGGATGCCACGCTCGCATCCTGTGAATCAAAAACACATGCATGCAAAAACAAACTTCGTATTGTCGGAAAATAGAAATATCCAACATGTCTGTCAAGTGTCAGTGTTGATGTTCGCAGCAAGGTGCTTCAAGAATGACACTTGTTGAATGCGAGAAATCACACATTTTTTTCGCTGAGCATGATGAGGGCGTTCTTTCCAGGCGCAAAAACTGTGTTTTGCGTGAGACCTCTTCAAGCCCGTGCAGTGTACATGTCCGTCCCAGTTATCATGGTCATGCACGGCGCGGCGACGAGGATTTGTAGGAATGCTGGCTCATGCCTACCGGACAGCTGTATAGGGAAGCGCTGTTCTAGCGTTTCACCACATACTACTACTAGTTAGTACTAGTAGACTCAGTATCATGATGGATGTAGTTTAGAAGACATCAAAACGGAGAATCAATCAAATAAAGCGCCCCTATAATATTGGCTGATGCCATTGGAAAGTTAAATCCCCGACGGCCAAACTGCCACTGCAACAGGACCATCTTTCGCCTCATTTCGCTCTGACATTCTCGACTGGAATTGCGGTTTTTCATTGATAGGCTACTGTTGCTCGTGCCAAGACAAGACTTTGCCCAGGCCCCATCTCGAAGCCGTCTGACATGTCGCTTGTTTCATGCTGCAAATCCCAGCATTGAGCTTTGGACTTCGCGATGGAGTAAACTGTAACTGGTAACTGTCTTCGCCTCTTATCCAACAACGCTCATTGACTGTAGTCTCAGGTAGAGTGCGACGCCACGCCACAAACGCAACTGATCAGTCACTGCTGAACGAGCACGGAGCAGCAGAACAATCAGCTAAAGACTCCTACCATAGAGAACCATTGTCCTGACTCAGATTCAGACCCCGGACTGCGAACTCAAACTAATCATGTACATCTACAAGTACTGTACTTGGCAATCAGCACAGATCTCACCTCTACCACACAACGTCACAACGTTATGGTTAGGAAGAGGAGCGTGGACCAGGGTGGATAGGAGGTTGTGGGCTGAGTATCACTACAAAATTATACTTGCACTTCGCCGGATATTTGCTCCCACGTCTACAGCCTTTCCAGGACCTCAGTCCTCAGTGAGTTTATGGACTGACCGAAAGACTGTAGTGTAGCTGACCTGGTCCTGCATGCAGCTGCATGACCCTGTTTTCTGCCTCCAGCTCTCCTCGCATAAGCCTTGCATACTACCGTGTGTCCCGAATGAAGCACATCTCCTCAGTGCCTTCGGGCTAGACTTGTCTAGCCAGGGGCACTTTCTAGAAGACATTACAGCATGATCCCGTCATTGCGTCCAATGCAAGTAGGTGCGGCGGAGGAGAAGAAAAAAAACATAAACATTCTCCAAGCGACTCCTTTGACTGACAATGACTGTACCGGACTTCGCTGTAGTGTAGTGTAGTGTAGCTTCCCACCATGTACCACCAGTTTTTAATCGCCACAGCGATTGTGTAGACTGTCGTGTCGAGTCAAAGGATGACCGACACAGTCTTGGCAACTGGCTTCAGCTGGAACTGATTGTCCACTACTAGTACGTCGTTGTCCACTCTACAGGGTGCGGAGGTGGAATGAGGACTGCCAATACTCAGATACTAGGCACTACCTCCACACTCCTTAGCTAAATCATTAGAATTCCTCTGCGGTGAACCAGGTGAACAGTAACCTGGTAACTGAATGCATCTAAAGTGTGCGCCGGTACTGGACACGCGATTGGTGCAAGTAGCAAACGTAGCAGTAGCATCGTGGCTCTAACTCTAAAGACTACAATGTAGTAAAGAAGTAGCAGTTAGTTAGAAAGGGAAGAACTTTGTAGTGCCACTACTAGTGGTGGGTCCAAAACTCTAAACTACAGACAGATCTGATCAGCACAAGCAAGACTAAAGCGGTGCTAGGCGGAGTGCCTGTTCTGGCATCTGAGGAACTCCGAGAGTGTTGTGTTTCTTCCACAGTACCAAGCAGTAAGCACTCATGATGGGATTGGTAGATGAAACAGTCACTGAAGGTCGCCGGTGTGCTTGTGTTTTCTTTTCAGAGACTAACAATGATGGAATTGAACTGCAGTACATGTACATGTACTGCAAGTACTGCAAGTACTGCAGTTACATACATACATGTATAAACGAATTATTTACACAATGCGTGTAATTCAACATGTCAACCAGTCCACCATGAACTCCATTAGAAAGATATTCCTACAGCTACAGCACAATTGTATTGCTGCTTACCTGACCATGGGAGTCAGCCGGACTGTCGTCTTTGGTGCAGACACTTTTGTTTTCTTGTGCCTCGGTGTCATGAATCATTGGTGAACCAATGAGCACGGGTTGTGATGCTGGCACTGAGGGCATAGTATCATATGGCGACGTTAGAATGGTGGATGTTGCCTGGGAGGGGTAGCCTTGCGAGTACATGGCACCTTCGGACGAGGTGCCGGGTTGGTGTTGCTGGTGCTGGTCACTGGTGAGGCCGTTCTCTTCTCCGTTCTGATAGAGTCTGCTGGCGCTGTGTGGCGGGGACGGTGTAGGCATTTGCACTGGCGGACCGGCCGCAGCGTTCATGGCAATGGCCGCTTGGTGTGGCAATGGATAGGGTTGGAACCTCCATCTCCGATAATGCGGCTGGGTCTGGGGCTGGTGTTGATGATGATGCTGGTGGCTGTGCATAGCACCCGCTGTGTGGTCAGTAGCAATAGCAGTTGTAGCCATCACCGGCGCTGCAGATGGGTCGAACATCAGGAAATCGTCGCCTGCCGGTTGTACGGTACTCACTAGCCCAAGGCCGTGAAATCTACTCACCGCCACTAGCACTGCTCGCAGTTCTCTCTTTCTCTCAAGACAACACGGCCGGCATAGGTAACTCGATGCAGAATGACTTCAGCACTACGCAGTGGAGTGGAGTGTGCAGTTGGTGACGTGGTGACGCTGTAGGAAATGACCGAAGGGCAAGTTCGCAGTACCCGGGAGCTGTTGGGACGGGGGCCGAGCTCTATTCGACAGCTCCAAGCGAGAAGAGTCGTCAAACGCCGGATTCTGAAAGGGTAGAGAAGTGAGAGCAGAAAGTGATGGGTAAGCTGAGATATAGCCGCCAGCTCACCTTCTCAGCTGGTCATGCGCGGTGTGGCCAGTGGCGATAGCTACGCCTACTTTCACTGCCACTGCCACCAGTATTTGCTAGCCCTGGTTCGTATAGTCTCCATGCATACCACTTACCAGTCGTGATGTATCGGGGGCTACAGCAAGCTTCGAATCTGATTGATCTGGCATGGCAGCCTGCATCATGTATTATACTAGTAGATAGACCCTCTGCCATACGTTTTACGTGCACAACCAATCAATCTATCGGCGCTGGATTTTGCCGGTAAGTCCAAGCAAGAGTACGTGTGAGTACGGGGTTATGCACTTATGTACATGTATTCTTGGTCCAAGTATTACTAAAATAATCAAATCGTACGAGTCACGTGAAAGGAGAGTACGATTTCAATTTGTAGGAACAATAGTACAATGTAGGGTCTACATGTACCTCCTCTGGCAGAAAAAGGAACATAATGTATGTACATGTACATATATATTATATACCCTTACACAATACTTACCTGGTATTGCTCCATATCATTATGATAATACACACGAGTACTTGAAATAGAGGTTGCATAGTGCATGTCGTGAATTGCATGTAGAGACGGGAATTTAAAACTACATTGCTATAACTCGAGGCCGAGTCTTCCGCATCCGTAGGAACGCCACCACCCGTCAAGGATCAAGGTGCAGATGCAGCTCCTAAAGCGATGGGAGGTGGTTAGATCAGACCCAACAAAGTGGTCAACGACGGAAAAATCCTCCCGCTTCCAAGCAGGACTTGAACCTGGTACCCTCTGTTTCTCAATCATGGTCTTAGACCATCCCACTATGCCTGCTTGCCTCTAGTGTCTACTGCCGGGAATAGTATAGGTCAATCAGACTTTGCGAAAAAGTGACCCACTTTCGCCTAAAAGTATAACATATTCTCCTTTTTTGCGCCGAAGCCTTAGCAACTGCTGAGAAAGCAGAAAGAGATCTTGTGTTGTCATTATTCCGGGGCCGCTGTTTACAATGCCTCCTCCTTCACGGCTTCAGCATCGGACCTACATGTAGATTTAGCCGTATTCAACACCAGAGAGAGGTAGTAGTGCTAGTAGAGAAGAGCAGCAGCTGCTGTGGAAGTTTACTAGTACTAGTACAGATAATATCTGCACAACATATTATGTTGTGCGACATTCACCATACACTTGGTTGGTTGGTATTATTTTTTATTTTACTTCGCCAGATTGAACAGGCATTGCTGCCTTCTTGCCTGGACAAGTGGATTTCCAAGCTCTCACAAAATGACGAGGAAGGGAAAGAAATAGTACATCGTAGCATGGTTATGACCATGATGCATCGCACGGCTCGAACCGATGGCGGTGAAGTACTAATAATGGAAAAGTCGAAGTTAATTTCACGTCCGTCGGCCACGGGGGAATAGGCGTTGAGACGTTTCTCGTCTGACACCAGGCTGACTTGTGTCGCTGACACACTGAATGTGGCCAGTAGCGACAGCTTCGCCAGATCAGAGTGAGTAAACACGTGGTGACATTGGGGGGTGAAGGTCGACGCGGACAGCACTGGCAGTGCAGCAAAGACCGAGGCCGGGCCTTTCAGAACACACACCATAGACATATGCTGCATGGCTGGGTCGCTTGGCTGGTTGGCATGTGCTGCGCACCCAGACTGTATGCTAGTATTAGTATGAATAGTGGCGGTCGTAGCCGAAAGACCACCTCGTCGTCGATCTGAGGCTGTGAAAGATGCACCTTACTCATATCCGTCTGTTGCCGGTACGCGGTATGGTGAGACTACTCGCACCTGTTCCAGTGTTGGAGCTCTAGGACGTATGCCCGTCGTTGTTTGGCATGTTCGCATGTGACAACCGGCCATCTTCTAGGACTCGGACTCAGCCATGGAGTATACTGCGCAATATCATGACATTCTAGTACTGTATCATAGGGCAATGGAATCATATCCACTGCAGAAGAATTAGCCCATGATCATTTCCATGTCGTCGACACTGGACGCATGTCATTCAATATCTATGCATCGTATCGTCGCTGTTAGTCCTCACGGGGAGGTCCGGGCATACAGATATTGATCTTGACGGTACTACTACTAGTAGCCAGTGCGTGCATGCGTGCCATGTTCCAGGTACAGATTTAGTAAGATCACCAGATCACTGCGGTCAGACTTTCTTCAAAGGACAGTCGCAGTCAAAGTTTACAGATTACGCACTGCCTTCAGTTTAAACGGCCTTTAGGCAGTGAGTTGAGTTGTGCATGCGCACGCCATCCAACCACTACCAGCATCCGGTGAAATCCTGACTAAAACACCTGCACTGTTCAGCCGCCAGAGTCCGTTCTAGAAATTGTTTATGCATAGCTGTGTTGGAATTCCTCATCCGGGACTAGTCAGTGGCGCTGTTGACTGTTGTCTCGTGATGCCTCCAGACACAACTTCACCCCGTGAATGACAGTGTTGGCCCAGGCGTACGGCCCACAGGTCAGATTTTTTCAAACATATCCGATCGATTGGTGTCGCTGGGACATCATATTTGTGCTTGCATGCGAAATGGCCTGCAATCCCTAGCTATTCGCACTGCGCTCCACAGTCTAGCTAGATTTGCATAAGAACCCATACTGTTGAAAGGGATGGCAGAAATTATACAGCCAGGCCCATAGGCTGAGAGTTCGCTTCACAAAGACTGGACACCTGATGGTCTGTCCTGTGATAATCGACGGTCGACTATTAAATGGCTGAACGGAGCGATAATACAGCTGTGAAAACTTGTTCCGCCACTGAAGGGCCATACGCACTTAACCGTCGCTGAAAAGATCAGGCTGCACCTTCTGGCTCCAACGCTTGGATCAGCCTCGCTCCTAAATGGTATTCTCTCCCCTACAGGATGAAGCCTGAAACTTAGCTCTGCGCCCGGGGTACAAGGATACACACGTTGCAGTGTAAGTGAGGATAGCATTTACAAGTATCCGCCACCAATTTCCAGACTCCTTAACATAATTTCGACAGCGGTGTTGAACCCCAATCCATCCACGAGATAACCTATTTTAATCCCAGAACTCTGAATGTTTGACGCTCAGGACATTTCAGTGATAAAACCGTCTTGTACGTGTACAATCGTAAACGTCAATGTGCACGTACATGACAATTACATGTACATTTAAAACTATCAAGCAAGGCTTGCATATACCATGTACATTGATGCAGTATACCAAGTCGCACCGACAGGGTGGAAGGTAATGCTCATTTACTTGGTAACACGCACACATACACACACACACACACACACAGACGCACAGAGCGTGCAATACGGCTTGCGTCTGCACAGAAGTGTGACATAGAGATCGTGATTGACATGAAGCACATGGTTGGATACCTTGGTTGTTGTGATCTTGTTACAATGTACCCATATCCCTTCCTCTCCTCTGTTTCTGACTGTCTCTCTCTCTCCCTCTCTCTCCTCTGTTTCTGACTCACTGTCTATCTCTCTCTCTCTCTCCTCTGTTTCTGACTGTCTATCTCTCTCTCCCTCTCCTCTGTTTCTGACTGTCTCTCTCTCTCCCACTCCTCTGTTTCTGACCGTCTCTTTCTCCTCTCCCCCCCCCCTCTCTCTCTCTCTCTCTCTCTCTCACACACACACACAAACACCCACACACAAACACACACACACACACACACCAAGTACACAGAACAGTATTATGGCGATACACCTATTAAACACAGTGAAACATGATCGGTACTTCATATCCGAGGTACTCTAACTATCCGAGGTACTCTAACTATCCGAGGTACTCTAACTATCCGAGGTACTCTAACTATTCGAGGTATTCTAACTATCCGAGGTACTCTATATCCGTGACGAGGCGATTGAAAAGACCATGCAAGGTCTTCCAAAGTAGTTTGTTAAACAATGGAGAAAAGAATGCTTTACTCAGGCTTCTAGAGGCGTCTATGCATGTGACAGTGTTGAGGTTTCCCTTCACTGGACTACTCATGGAGTACGTGACCTGGTCCATGCACGCGTGGGTCTGAGCACAACTAGTACTTGAACTACAGGACAAACAGGTAAAGATTATGTCACTGTGTGCAAGATCCACGAAGCCTTGCTGCACATATATTACCCATAATAAGTCATTTATCCTCGTCCTGGAGTTTTCTTTGAGAAGTTCGAGACTAACTCTTAGATCACTGCCCCTGCCTGTGTCCAGGACCACAGCTCTCGCCCACACTGTGTTAGATGGTAGATTTGCCCCGCGTGCATCCCGGTCACGAGTGGAACAAGGTTTGAAGAAACTGAAGCCGACTGATTTCAAGCCAGTGATTTGTCTTGGCTGGAGTCCTTGCAACAGTAAAGGGGTGGCGTCAGAGTTCAGAAGAGATCTACTGGACTGGGGGGGGGGGGGGGCTGTTGCCACAATTTTCTCTCTTTTTCGATCACTGGGATGATATAGCTGATTGTTGGCCGGACTGCTGATTCAAGCGTACTTCGTTTGTGTCCAGTATTCATAGTGCTCCCTGTAACAAGGGGGAAAACGTGTGTACATGTAGGGTTTCACTATCAAAACCATTACTAGTATCTACTACTTTGTCCTTTGCTCTCCATGAGCTAGATGGTACGTAGAACGCTGCCTGTGGGGCAGAAAGAAGGCGCCTGAGGACCAGCACACCGGTAGGGCTGCCACAAAGCAATCTACCTAGCAAAAGAGTCTCCTACTCTGTACCCCCTCTTCTGGACGAGCTAACATGAAGTACATGTATTCGATGTCTCCCTCGTTCAGGAACAGAAGCTTCCGCTCAATAACTTTGCGCGGGGCGCTGTCAATAAAGCCACCATGACTACCTTGATGGTGACGGCAAGCCATGGCCCGAAACCCTTTCTTTCCCAAAGGCTATGTCCAGACGAGGTAGGCTTGGACCGGGCAATCCATGAGTCGAATAAACAACTCTTACGATGATTATCTGTGTGTGTGTGTGTGTGTGTGTGTGTGTGTGTGTGTGTGTGTGTGTGTGTGTGTGTGTGTGTGTGTGTGTGTGTGTGTGTGTGTGTGTGTGTGTGTTACTCTCAGCATCGTCGCTGTGTTTGGATTCCAGTCTGTCAAAGCTGAACTAGCCATACACAAGCTGAACTAGCCATACACGTAGTAGTGGGGAGCCGCCCTTGGCCCACCAAGTGACCCTAGTTGGTTGCCAATCGTGGAATTATCCCTAGACTCAGTGTGATGAGCACAAGAACACAAGTACAATGTACAATGTACAATGTAGTTGTCGGAAAGGCAACCTGTCAAGTGAGTGTACTGGTATCAGCACACTTCTTTGGTTTTAGATCTACTCCTTCCAGGACCCATCCGTCCCGGACGGTGAATCCGCAACCCAAGCTCAACGTCTGCTTGTTTGGTTGCCTGTTTGGTTCACCCGGACACGTTTAGGACTTCCACCAATACGTACAATGGCTGACGATTGGCTGACGATTGGTTTTAGACCTTTCAGAAGGGTTCCGTGGAGTTCATTGCCGTATTTTCCTCGTTGTGATGGTGAAAGCTGACTGGCACCCCCCCCCCCCCCCCCCCCCCCCCCCAGTCAGCTCTCAACTCTCACGGTCACTGGCTGTGGTCGTAGCCTGCGATTTGTCGCTTAGCACAAAGAACAGGCGCTGGCAAGTCATTGGAAACACTCCAAAGAACACGTCTACATCATGTACTTCCTGCTTCCCTGCGTGCTACACGTTCAATGTTGCGTTCTAGTAGTAACGTTACAGTCAGTCATGTACTGCTACTACTGGTCTATTGGTAGGGAAAGTGTTGAGGCCAGTAATAATTATGTGATCAACTGGCACGACGCATAAAAGCATCAAGGTGAAAATCTAGACGAGGGCAAGTGACGTCCTAGACGCGAGTGGAGACGGAATGCGTACATGCGTGTCCAGGATCGTCCGATGACCATGATGACTGCTGATGTTGGCCGCAGCTCTACTAAATATAGGTTTTACATTGACACATCCTATGGTAAGTATGGAGGCAGACCGTTGGAGGGCTCACCCCACTGGAGGGAATGAAACCCACAAAGATCATGGCTCAGCACAAACTGCGGTGACATAGCGAACACTAGTCGATCCCCTGGGATTCAGCCGGGGCAGTGACCTCACCAGAGAGTGAATTTCTAGGTGAACAGGTGGCCAATGCTGTTGATATTGTTTACAACACAGTCAGTGTCCCGGTAACCAATACCTACATGTACAACAAAATGTATGAACGAACGACTGTACATAATGTGACTTGTTGTCCGCACATGATGCATGCGCTCCCTCACGAAGTGCACGGAAAGAAATTCAGCCAAACAACGCGGAACAAATCTCAGTCTTATATTCGAGCATAACCAGAGTCAGTCTGAGTGTCCCGATGCAGTCATGGGTGATGACCCTGGTATGGCAGTCATGCAGCAAGGCTAGCGACCACACACCTCAGAAACCATGCTGGTCTATCTGTCCTATCACGACACAATCCAATGGTAATGGCGCATCTACATGACTGTTTGTACAATGTCATGTAGTTTACTATGAAGCAGAGACCTCAGGTCGGCCGAGAACATTTTGCTCTCACTGCTAACAATATTGAAGCAGATATCTCATGGCCATTTGCAGAATAAAACACACAAGTCACCAGTCATTCGCGAGTCGGCCAGTAGCTATCAGTAGTAGTGTCGATGCTCGCGGTTTTAACTTTGTCCTTGCCCAGCCAAGCGACCATGACCGCGCGAAGTCCACATCCTGTGTGACACAATTCCTTAGTTGCGTTCACAAGCATGGGCATGATGTGAAAAAGTCCACTTCACACGTTCAGCAAGCGTATCGTTACGCGAGTTAGCACCCTGCAAAAGACCACGTTTCTTCATCCAATGCTACACTCCAAATGGCAAATACCTACAAGGACGCGGGTGTGACAAAACTAATACTCGGTACAGTCATGCTGGATTAATTTTAAAGAAGACCTTTTCATGGCCTTCTCGCCTCGCGTTCCCACTCTCTTCTTCCCCTCCTGCATGGTTTACAAGAAAAGAAAAAAAAGAAAATTTTCAGTTGCAAGCCTGCGCTTCCGCCGGTTAAACGACGGTGCGGGTTGGGTTTGACGGAGGTTTCGTTGGAGGCAATCGAAGACTGGCATACAAGGAGAGTGCGGCTATGACATGGCCTCCAGAGCAAGATACTTCTCTGACTCGACGATGTACATGTATCATTCAATTTTTATCCACAGAGTCGACTTTGAAGGATTGCAGCTCAGGTTTCAACCTGTTCCAGGATTGAACTCGATAAGGTGTCACGAAGAGAGCTGCGAGACATACAGTTCGTACCTTAGCGCTTTGTCAAGAGCCTCCAGTAAAGAGCCAATAGCAGCCCGTGACAACACCGTACACGTACCACAGACTACACTCCGCATCCTATTGCACGCCAAGGTATAAGGTGACACTTTCCAACTTACCTCGGGGTTCAAGGAAAGTCTGGTAGGTCTTCAAGCTGTAGTAGTACCACACGTCGGAGACGGGCGAGCAGTGAGTACTGCAGCAGGCACGCGGCAGTGTGCTGAATACACACCAGGCACAATAATTATAATAATCTGAGTGCACTTGGGGACTTGTTGACCTTGGACGTCCGCAGCAGAGATACAGATAGATTCTTTTCAGATGTTTTCGGTCTCTCAGACAAATATCTTGTTCTTAGACACCTTGCAAAGAGGTTGGAAATCTGAAAAGCGGTCGAATAGTTTTCGCCGTTTGGTCTATGGGCAGACGTGTTTGAGCACCGTGCAAATAGCAACCTTTCAACAGACTGGTTGTTTTGAGAAATGGCGAAATATTCTAATGTGGTGGCTAAGTGGCGAAATACGAGAGGGAGATTGGAACACGTCGACGGGTGATGGGTGTCGAGGACCAGGACCATGCGGCAACCGACCCAAAGGTAGGTGATGTTGTGTCGTTTCCTCTACCCAACACTATGTCTATGGTGGTCATCATTCGTCTGGAAGATACGCTCCGACGGGAATATCCACTGCTGACTATTAGTATTAGCAACTCTTGCCTTTACTGCCTACAAGCCGATCTCTATCTGTATGCGCGAAATGGCAACGTCAGTCACGTGCCGGTGAGGCTTACATACGGGAACTTGGCGTAGCTCCGCTCTGCAGCCAATGGAGTACGTCGCGGTATTGGCAAGCCGGCAAAATCCGCGTGCAGAATATGCCTGAGCACAAGGTTCTTTCTCTGATTCGCGAAAACAGATCATGGTGGTCAACCCTGGAAAACAGCGTTTTTAACTTTTCAGAAACGATCATCGCTTTGTGTGGGCCTATGCCAGAAACACTTTGGTGAGGGGACATAGTGCGCCGCACTACACACTTGTACTTGCGTTCACCTGGCGATACTTACGCCCTTTACGTCACAGAGAACAATGATTGCAGTCATGTATGGCCAGATCTGCAGAGAGGTATTCCACACCGTAACGAATGTATCAACTCTTATCTCGGCACTCCTGAATAGCCGGGTGGATGGAAACTGTGGGAGGTTACTCAGGCAGATTCTCTATTCTCTATTGTTTTGGGTTTTAGTTGCATTTTCTATTCATTGATCAAGATGGTATGTTTGCCCGTACAAGAGGCTTGCTTAGAAAAACAGAAAAAATCTCTATCCTAGGCAGTACAATGTCATGCACCGGTAATACAGTACATTGTAATATATTGCGTAGCATAGAGCATCTGCCCACCATATTCTGCAAAACCTGTACAAGTTGGAGATGCTCTGGGTCTAAGAAACCTTTAAAAAATGTCAAAACAGGCCGAAGTGAGCATGGCTAAGCTAAGCCGACGAAGTCCACTGCAGCTGCGACGTGTTTGTTTCAGCTCCACTGCAGCCAGCAACATGATCACCTCCGCCCGATACATGCCGAGATCTTCTCAAAGGAAGAACAGGATAGGTATAACTACTGGAGATAGTTACCTTGGGTTTGCGTGTAGGTATGGAGGGGGAAAATGTCGCGTCGACTTGCAGCAACATGGAAGTTTCGTGGGCACCTTGTGCGCTGGTGCGCCACAAACAAGTGATTTCCAGTCCAGGAGATGTTAGGTGGTGGCATTCTTTCTCTAGACGCCATATCGTGTTGCCGCTACTGCTCGTGGCGGAAAGAGGAACTGCTGACATTTTCTTCAAGTAACAACAGTTAGTTTGCATCCATGACGATGACACAATTGGAGCAATTAGTGTTATGTAGTTGCTCCGTGTACTGTGTAGTGCTGAACGGGTTCAGGGGATATAATTATGTTACATGGAAATCTTGCTGATTGTTTTCTGGAGCCCAATACTCCCATGAATGGACGACACTCCCATGGGTGTGGGATGATTCATCATTTATACTTCGAAGTAGCCTAGTATCCGCGACACGCATCTAAAGTAATTGGTACGAAGCCAGATCATCCAAGAAGTCTAATATTAGACACTATGGTCTGCAGCGGCCCTCGTCGCTAATCTAGTTCGACCTCTCAATCTTGGTGGAAAGGAGCGAACCTTCCTCGGGACACCTTTTCAGAACAAACTGGATCGCTCACACGTGTACACGTACACGCAAACGTCCGGCTCCTCCGGCTCCTTCACTTCAACATCATTCAGATTCTTCAGACCGAATGACCACGCTACAAACCTCTCCCTGGAATTTTCAGTCCCTGGATCGGCAAGAGTTCATGGTTCACGCGTCATGATTGGTTGTACTCTTGCTGAAGCCAATCAGTAGCTTAAAAACACACTTTTCCCGAAGCACCCCTACCGTTCTCGACATGTATATCTGCATGGCTTGTGGCTTAGATGTAGGGACAAGCTGGAATTTGGACGGATTCTAAATTTTCTTGTCACGCGGATACGTTGCCCACAAGTAGTTTAAATTCGACGATAACGAACATCTCCGTGCCCGTTACGTGTTCATAGAATTGCTTTTAACTGGCCCGCAAGGTTTCGAGCACACAGAGATGTAGGCAGAAGGAGGATAGGTCAGCAGTAATACCGTGCCAAATGTTCTATCGTCTGCATGATCGTACACACAGGCAACAACCGACCGTAACCCCTTGCCCTTCGGGCACTTTGCTGTCCTTGCAGCTACTCCCATTGGTTACCGAGTGTATTGCAGCGCACAAACTGTCCACCGCACAAATCATTCTTTCGGCTGCGTCGTAGATCTGCTGCATCTTTGTTTCTCGATTGAAACGTACAGCTACGACGGTGTCGAAATACAATCACAGTTGGTGTAAGTAGGTGCCTAGTGGGTACATCTGTGTGCATGTTACAATCTTACAAGTCATACTACCGATTAACGCCTGCCTGCCGCTCAGAAGAACGCCTGCGGAGACATTAGAGTCGATGCAACTCGAACCTCTTTTGTTGCCCTTCTAGTAGCATCAGAGTGCAGTGAGAAACAGCTATCTACTTGTCGACACGCGAGTCCACCCGTTACGCCATTCAATGCTTGGCTAGGTCCAGACCAGAGCTAGCTGTGCCAGGGACAACGGAGCAGCTGTTGGATATGTCTGCAGGTAGACGCTCACCACCCTGTGGCGCAATGTCTGCGTGTAATGACTAGTAATGTGATAGGTTTTCTGGATGGAGTCTGCCCACCGTCCAGTCAGGTTCAGTCAGGTATGCCGCCTTGCAGGCATGCGCCTGTGTTAGCTGCACTGGACGGTACCGTGTCCCCGTAACGTTCGACATGAAAACAATCATCTCCAACATAATCACAATGCCATTGCCCGGGATGTACCAAATACCTTGCCGCGTTTAGCTCACTCCAGTAGGTGATGAAACCATGGTTTCCGAGGCGACCTTGCTGCTTCAAAAAGGCACAGTCTCGTTGGAATTGGGCGACTCTCAGACACAGACGAATGCAGCTAGCTAGCTTCCTTATCGTCTCTCCAGTGACAGTAAGCTGGGGACATATGAACGCAGCTGCCACTGTGTTCAGATGCAAGGCAGGAATTAAAAGGCCAACGAGCCCACACATGTCAAAATTGTCGCCTTATCAAGAACTTCTGGCATGGCTATTTTTCATTGCAAGCATGTTACATGTGTGATGGCGTTATCGATGACATTAGCATTGCGAAGAGTGTGAAGCGATATCGCTCTCGTTCCTCCATGCATGTATTCGACGTGAAACATTTGACCCAATAGCACTCGTTGTAGTAGGAAAGGATAGAAGACTCTCATTGGATTGGTGGCTGACCTGCACCGTCATGATTTCCATGAAGGTGTATGACTGTGTTTCCTTTGGTTTTGTATATATTTGATAGCTTCCTATCACCGTGATAGAACATTGCTATATCGTGAATATGATCCATACAACCTACATATGACTGCAGTGAAATAATTATACAATGTAGACAACAAAAAGGCACAAGCAACAGGGCTATGGCCAGAAGACCCCCAGCAACTGACAGACACGCCGCACCGGTCACCAGATCACACCACCTAGCACCCATGGCCAGCACTTGCGGCCTTGACCTCTCTTGTAGTAAGTAGCTTTTTTTGTTTTTTTGTTTTACTACACAGTTGCAGATGTACTACAACTACATGTAGCATTGAAATAATTCCACTACCAACTATTTGCTCGCACGATAGACCCAGCTTTCATCGTCAATACCTTGCAACTGCAATCGCGCAAGGCAACCAGTCAATCAGGTACCAATCGTTGGCGCACGCTCAGTCAAACGCGACTGCAGGGGGCAAAAATACCGCATTTCTCGAACGTTCGACTTCCTGTAGCTCAACGGCTGACCCAGGTTGGTTGACATGCCCACCAGGACTTGAGTGTGAAGCGCCGCGCCCTGGTGCAATCTGAACGTGCCCTTTGCACCTCCGGGATTTCTGGCTGACCCTGAGGGGATGGTGGAACCATGATGGGCATTCTCACGCCGGGCGGCTGCTGTGCTGTTCAACAATTACTTCAAGGTCGGATACCTTCAGAATTTTTTGTTCTTTCGCCCAGCTCTCACGCGTCTTCACCGGTGTGAGCGGTCTCTCCTGGCCACGTTGTGCTGTAGTGCCTGTAGCGAACCTGCGAGGGTCGGTGCGTTTGTCACTGGTTGCAAGAGATACATGGATCATGGACCGACGACTCCAGGTACCTCCACTATTCGTCACACTAATTAACAGTATCGTGCTTCTGCTAGTTCTGGATAACATTAGCAGCACAGCACAGCGGACTGGAAGGAGGGTGATGGGTTGACTCGTAAAAGCCCCTTCGTTTGTTCAGTTCAGCTCGGGAGCGACAAAGAGGAAGATTGACAGGACAATACGGCAGGCGGTAAGCACTTCTTTGCTGGTAGGGTGAAAGTAACGGGCCTGCTATTTTCGTCAAAAATTCCCCTTTGCTCCAGATAATTATAACAAGCCGATGGCCGCTCTGACGTAGATAGCTAGCTTTGATGTGTCTACAATACATGTATGAGTCCTACACTGGAGAATGCGGCAGCAGCATGGCCATTGGTGAGTAGGTTATCGCTGCACGTGACCTGAGTCCTTTTGAAGAGACCGTTTTGACGATACTTGCTAGGAGCAGAATCTACGACACATATGCCAGAGGCAATGAACTGCCCTGGCCCTGCACTCTTGCCATTGATGATAAGGCTGGCTTCTAGCCCTTGTAGAATGCACAAAAAAAAGCATTAGCCCCGTCCCTCACACAAGCAAGTCAACAAAGAGGATGGTGGGAAAAGAAACACTGCTGAAGCACGATCTGTTGTCTGGAAGAACACCACAGGGTCGAGCAAGATTTGTTTTTCTTTTCAGCAAAACGGGCTCGATGCCATTTGTGATTCTGCAGCAAAACAAAGCGCGTGACGTCAGCCTTGAATGTAGTACAAAGCAATGCGGAGCAGCGTGTGCGCTAGTTCAGATTGTTGCTAACGAGTACTAACACAGCGAGTACCCCAAAAAGACCAAGCTTCTGAAACCATGCCTATGCCAGCCTGTGTTGTCCGAACTACTGTGCTCCTCCAAACACGCACAGGATGAATGTCACGTGGAAAACTGACATCTTTCTCTAATAGTGCTGCGCCTCAATATTCGGTACATCTTTCATCTGCATGTAGAACTGTGCAATCATACAATACAGTGCGGGTGTCATTGCCCAGGGTACTTTTCAATTCTCCTCTGTCGTGTTAAACTTGAACAGGTGATAGTGCCCTCTCAAGGATGTTGTAAATGCCCCATTCCCGTACTGGCACATCCCAGAGAACATAGACGCTAGCATGTGCATTTGCATCCTAGCATTATCTATCCATAGAAGCCACACTGAAACTACACGACGATGGGGAAATCCTGAAATATTCACACGTTGCAAACAAGATTTGATGATCAACAGCCTCACAAACATTGCTAGCCTGTTCTATTCTGCGTGCTGGTGGTGTTTTCTTCAAGGCCCCCGCGCATTGGTGACTGGGATCTTTTGGATCGCGGAGTATACTGTAAACAGCCTAATGTTTGCAATGTATTAATGTTTGCTAATTTTGCGAGAAGAGCACAACGCAAATATTAAACATCATGAAATCAAACTTCAGCAGTGGGTGTATATGTGTGGCCACGGTGCTCCGCGAACATTTGCCATCATAAACTCTCTGGTTCTGAGAGAGCGCAACAATTTAGTGACGCAAACATTGGGCGGTTTACAGTAGTCGTGTAGTTCTTCCGCAGTGCACTCCACTTCACGTGGCCTGCACTGCATGAAGCGGCATGTTGCGACGAAAACACACTAGTAATGCTAGCATGTCACCCAGGTAAGCCAGGAAAATTGCGATTGGACGACAAGTCCAGGCATTCCAATTGCAAACACGGACGCCGACACAGCAGCCCATGCACAGGGGCGCCGGACATGGTACGGTCACTGCGGTACTGACTGTACCACTACTTGCCCCAGGTACCCCGGGTGCCCCGGCAATCAATCAAAACCAATGATTTTGGCTCTAAACTTCGAACTTTTCAGCGGAGTCACTCCTCCCAACAAGTAAATTGTCCCTCGGGTCACGGGTTGACTATACCACGCTATAAAACTACCTTTCGACGCCCCTGATACGTGTACGTGTAACAACAGTGCTGCTGTTGCTGTTATTATATACACATTTAGTTACCTTGCTTGTCAGGCCATGCATGGGTCTGTGAAGATGGCGTACCCATCTTTGTGACTATTCGGCAACATTTAACCGATTACGTGACTGCTGTGCAGGACCCTCTAAATTCTAATGATGCTTGGTACCTGATGGATTTAGACCGTCCACGAGCTGAAGTTTCCAAGCACTCCCATTCAGTGAAGTTTCCAAGCACTCCCCGGATTCAGTTTCCAAGCACTCCCATCATTCAGTTGTTGCTGAAGGTTCCAAGCACTCCCCGGATTCAGTTTCCAAGCACTCCCATCATTCAGTTTTTGCTGAAGTTTCCAAGCACTCCCCGGATTCAGTTTCCAAGCACTCCCATTCAGTGAAGTTTCCAAGCACTCCCCGGATTCAGTTTCCAAGCACTCCCAGTTTCCAAGCACTCCCAGTTTCCAAGCACTCCCAGTTTCCAAGCACTCCCAGTTTCCAAGCACTCCCAGTTTCCAAGCACTCCCCGGATTCAGTTTTTGCTGAAAAGCTTGCCGGTCTAGTTAGACCTGAGTGGATCATTGCTCAGTGATCATAAGGGGAGGGGGAGGGGGGTAAGAGTATCAACATACCAGTATACCCTGTAGTGTTATAGGGTGTAGTGTTATAGGCAGGCGCGTGCCCCGTATGGGTTCCTGGGTACCCGGAACCCCCCCCCCCTTTTTCGCTCAAAATGCAGGATTTTGCTTCATTTTTTGCAAAAAATTCCCAGGGAGGCCCCCGGAACCCCCTCTTGAAGGGCACCGGCTCACGCGCCTGATTAGGGTGTAGTGTTATAGGGTGGAGTAGTAGTATAGGGTGTAGTGGTGTAGGGTGTGTCCAGCAGGGTTAGGGGTAATGAGTGTCATTGAGTGATAATGAAACTTGAACAAGCTCCCAGTGACTTCATGGTGTTCTCTGCTGCTGCTGCTGCTGCTGCTGCTGCTGCTGCTGCTGCTGCTGCTGCTGCTGCGGCTGCAGCTGTTGCTGCTGTTGCTGTTGCTGCTGCTGCATGAAGTGAATGACAAGCAAGCACAAGCCAACCACCCGGAATACGTTATGCCTCTCGCTATATTGCAGGATGTTACTACAGTATAGCCGCAGTGGTGTGAATGTGTCCAGACGGTCGCCGTATTCAGACGGTCTTATGCTGCCTGCGGGCCACTGCCACTGACGTTGCCGAGATCATGCTGTCCACTCTTGACTGTACTGAAATAGATTATACCCCCAAAATGCGATGACAATATCTTAGTATGACACAGGCGCAAAGTGGTACTAGTAGGCATTGCCTCTGTATATTGAACCTACAGACTAACAGGACCGGGTAACAATGCTCCTGTGTGCTGAGACACAATTCAAAACCCTCGCGAGAAAGAAATTGAGGGCATTGAATTGGACTATACTAGTTTTCAATTATTCGTACACAGAACAACAAGGCACAAGGCTAGCTTGTTGCGATTGTTCGCGTACATGTACAGTAGGTATATGACATGTCAAAGAGGTGAAGTCAGCCAGTTCATTGTACCTCCTTGCACAGAATATCATACAAATAGTGGGTTACAGACAACACTACATATGCGGATGATCCGGAATACACCAGGCTATTTCCCCATAGTGCAAGGTTTGCTGATTGCCCACTTTGCTCCAGGTGATTGACATGTATTCGGGCATTTCGCGGCACTAGGACTGTGGAACTGAGCACAAAAGGACTATAAGCAACTGCACCACGGTTAGTAGTGTTGTTAATCGTGTTTTTTTTTTAGGTATTAGTAAACCAGTGAGCTTGCAGGCTACATTCCTGCAGTCAGAAAGAATCTCGCCTGATGGGTACTGGCATAGCATCATCTGGACTACTGAACAATACTTGGGTTTTTTTAACAATTTCTGTGGGGTGTACATGTACGATGAGGACAGGTATGTAGTAAGTGGGATGTGCGGTCATACAAGCTGATCAATAGTTGACTTTGCTGAATCTCTGTACAGATAGGAGTCAGAACATACCTGAAGCTTGAGTCTGGGGAGCTTGGGAGTAGAAGGTCTTATGGAGTAATGAACATGCCGGAACCTGCTGCTCATTCTACTGAGGGCCTGAAGCTGCAATGCTTTTTGTGAATTTCAAGTTGACCTCCTGTTTATGATGCAATGCTCCTCGCACGAGTGATTTTGATATTTGTACGGGTGTCAACATGCCATACGTGTTCCCTTGAACTAGTTTGTACAGGTTCAAAATGAGGATTTGTCCACCACAGGTCCAAGGTATGTCTGTATATACATGTACAATGCCAATGCACATTGCATCATAAAATTGATGTGACGGTCAATTTGAAGTTCTGTCGGGACAGGACCCATAATGGAGTTGCACACTCTTAGGGGCTATGTACTTTTGTCGTCATGGATATGTGCTCGCTTATCTGCTATGCGGATGCCGTTGGCACTTTGAAGTACAGTACATGTATTTCATCATGTAGTATGTGCTAAACTTGTCCTACACTGTGTGCGGTCAACCTATGTGCCCAGGAAACCTTTTAAAAAGTTCAAGCCGGTCCTGCCGAGAAGAAATCAATGCAGTCCGGGGTCCTGCTCTTGGACTCCGGCTGCTGCCCTGGGCTGTGTAGATCATGTGTTGGACAATGTGCGACGACCACGGTGAGCAGCAATGTCAGTGATTCATGACAACTGAGGCTTTCCTCTAGCTACGCCTGCACTGCTGCGCGGCCTGTAGCTGCTTGATGGTTAGAAGCTAAACATCAGCTCCCTCTAAAGACAGTGTCTTTTCAAAGACGCCCGACTACCTTTGCATGATGCCTGCCTGGCGGATTGCCTGACTTCCTGCCTTGCTGCAAAACACAAACTGTGACCCAGTGCAGGATCAAGGGCCCCAATGTTTTGTCGGTCATTGCTGTATGTACCCAGCTGAAGTGTGCTGCACTGGACACTGTAACTGACTAACAAATCCCACGAGGCAGCTGATTTTCCAGTTAAACACGTTATCATGCAACAAGTACTCTCTTCAAGCCTCAGTGCAAGATAGTCTCAGTGTTTGCTTTATGCTTGCAATGTTTTCCTTCTTCAGGCCTTTAGCCTGCAGTCAACTACACTTGATTGACTGGACAGAAAGCCAACTGGTTCTTTCATGCTCCATCAGTCCATGAGATCAATTTTGGCTCCGCATTCAGTCAAGGACAACAGGCAGCTTGACAACGCCACTGTACGTATATCTGCAGAGTCCTTGAACAAAGGCGGCATTCCTGCTATGCTCGGTTTATGGTGTTGATTGCAGTCAGCATGGCCTAGCTACAGTGACAAACATCTTACGGTAGGTCTCTGCCGGGGTGCCTATGGGTGGGTTTTGCTGTTCCAGTCGATTGCTCATCGGTCCGTAACTTGATCTGGCAGGCAAAGATTCCATTGACTTTTCGAGGCAACCAATGTAGGCGGAATGCAAGATACTCAGCTTAAAAGCATCCAGTTGATCAGATGGACATGTGTATACCAATGTTGATTTACAATGATATCATGGTGTGGGCATGAACAGGTGGTGCACATCAGCCACTCAGACTTGCAATTATACAGACTCAGTAGATCTGATGTCAAGCGACACTGTGTGCACTTACTAAGAACCTGCAAACACTTTTCACTCTTTAATGCCCTACTCTAGCTCATTGCATGTGTTCGCTATCGTGCAGAGTGATGCAATGCCGTTCGATAACCTTGTTCTAAGTCTGGATTTTAATTGACTGCAGCTGGATGAAAATTCCACGTCACATGTTTTAGATGAACTTTAGCAGTGCCCACCAAGAACTGTTTCATCCAATATTAATAATAATAGTTACAGTTCGCATGTCACTCATGGAAGGATCCATGGGCTTAACGCATCTGTCAACGAAATCCAGGCAGAAGAGCCGACAAAAGGCATCTCAATATTGTTAGAACGTATCGCAGTAAGAACAACTACGCAAGCGCAGCACATTTTTCCACAAGCATCAGCCATTTTTCTTGTCTAGAGCTAGTTCAAAACAGTCAGCAATATCAATATTGGCGTGCTTTAGATCATTTTTAATATTGTCAATCCATCTGAGATGGGGTCGGCCACGTGGGCGCTTGATGTCCCGGGTATTAATTGCCATCTCCAGTGCTTGGTAGGACGCTGAGTTACGTCCTTCGCGAACAACATGGCCCAGCCAGAGCAGCCGACGTCTGCGACAGGTAGTGCTGACTGGGCCTTGTCGCGTTGAGGCGTACACCTTGGCATTCGACATGTGATGATTATGACAATCATCCAATATTGCTTCATATCAATCAGCGGGTTGTCGTCATAGACGCTTCTGGTTGCATTTTGCCGTATGAGCTGCTAAGCGTCTTGGCCTTTTGCCAACCACCAAGTGACACTTCACATCGTGCTGAAGCAAAGCCTGTTGCATGTTGGCTATGTGCACTCACTGCATAGCCTGTTGCATGTTGGCTATGTGCACTCACTGCATTGCGTAACACCCAGGGTAACCCCTGCAGTCAATGCGGTGGATATTCTGTTACTGTAGTGGTATTTTCATGTTCATGCTTGTGTGTTATTCCCGCTTTGGGCAATGATTCAGCTAAACTATGTCTGCGGGGCCTTGGCTTGCGTCACTCTGTAGTCCGATGTACTGTTAATGAGCTACGGGAGATATTCTGTTTTTCAAGCTATGACGGTTTATACCGGTATTCAATTGAGAATGGTTTCCGCACAAGATCAGTACGTCATGGCATTCGGGATGGATATGGCTTTGGCTACGTCACGGCCTGTTCGTCTGCGTGAGCATGTCCCAGTGTTTCCCTGGATGCAAGTGATGTGTCCCCCTTCATACACTGTATGCTGCTAGGCTCTGACTCTGGTGCCCGGTGCTCAACTACATTGTAGTGTGGTTGTAGATGTGCGGGAGCAGCTAACCATCCGTACACGCTTGCACAGTCACTCAGTGTAGCATGATCGCTGATCTGGGCTGCCGCACTTGGGTGTATGCTGGTCATGGCTGCGTGCATGGCTGGCTTACCATTATAGTCTGGTCGGCCCGGGAGTTGCCATGATAGGGCATTATCACTCCCTTAGTATTGACTCCCATTGATTTTCGCTATACCTAAGCAGTCAAATATTCCTGCATATCAGTTTCACTCCTTGGCTATATTGACTGCTTATATTTGACTGCTTAGGGGTTGCGCAGTTGAACGGTGCCTAGTGTAGCATTGTCACTGCATGAGTAGGTGGTGGTGACGGTTGTGCAATCATAAAACCGGGATTCATGAGGACTGGACTGTTTGTCGTAATAAATCTAATATTGACTTCGTACTTGGTCAGTATAGCATACTATAGGAAATAAAAACCTCGTAAAAGACCTCGGCTTCGCCTCGGTCTTTTACTCGGCTTTTATTTCCTATACTGACCTCGTACTCAGTCAATATAAATAAGATACTTATGATGATGCGAAACTTCCAAATCCTGGTTTGAAACACGTTCCGGGTACTACCATAATACTAGAGTTACCACAAGAAGTCTCTTGTGCCTTCTTTCTACAAGTAGGTGCCTTGGCTCCCTGTAGCTGGTGCTGCCCGCAGTGTTACGGCATAGGATGAATGCGGTTGAATTGCTTGGCTACCACCACGGTTGCATGCAGGGTGGGGAGACAGGTACCGCCAGGGAGTGCAGTGCTAAAGTAAAGAAACCGGCCAGGGTACTGTACTTTTGTAGTACATCATGTACTACCATTGCCAAGAGTTCATAACCCCCAGGCCAGGGGGTTATGAACTCTAGTCTTGGTACTACAGTACTGCCCTGCTGCGATTTTTCAACGAGACGTCATTGAAACCTTGGGTTTTCGCAATGTTTCCTGGCAAATCTCTATAAATGCCTGGATCATGGAGTCGACTCAAAGTCAAAGACCATGAAGACGTCTTTGAGTTTGAGCCAGGTAGTCGTCAAAATACGACTCTGGTTGTACAGCGTACGTCCTGTGCATGTACGGTACCGTACTGTCATGAACACACAGACTCTTTGGTCATTGTGCAAAATATCTACATGCATGTTTTCAAAATTAATATCCTTTTCTTGCATGATATCGTGATGAGCGTTTGAAGCAAGTAACTTAGTTAGTTAGTTCGATTACATTGTAGACAATATGAGTAGGGAAGTAGATGACTACGCTTTAGCTCTTCGCCTGCAACAAGAAGAGTGTGATAACACACCGCAGGAAATTCACAATTCGTCGACGACGAAATCATCAAATGAATCAAAGTCAATTGTGGATGACTCATGGGAATTGGTAGATCCCAATCCAGACGCTCGCCAATTATTCATGATGTACAATGACAGATATTTCGGGGGCAAGCTTGCTGGTGTCGAAGTGAGATGGAGTCCTCGGATGACACTGTGAGTTGATAATAGAATTCGTTTTGTTGAGAAGTTCTTGGAAATGATGTGCAAGATTGTAGGACTGCATGTAATATGACTGTGTAGCTCATACCAGGCCAAGGCCCTGGCCATTATGAAAGCTGGTAATCTCCATCTTGAGATCTCCCAGCTCTTCCCTGAAAGGCCTACTTCTCCTGCTGAGAGCCTCTGAGCCTCGTACATAAAGGTAAAATGCGATAGCTGGCCGAGCAGGCCCGTCGGAACCGGTCCCTTTGGTCAGGTCATCACTGAACCAGCTTGCTGGCCACCACACATGCATGTTTACTGCTGAAGAGGGCATGTTCACCCGCCACGGCATACACAAAGAGTGAAAAAGGCTATGGTATTGCCGGACCAATCGAAAACTGCTTCCGGTCAACATGTCTGGAAGACCGCTTGTCTCACGTGTCGAGCCATCCCATAGGCCACATCAAAATATAATTTTGTTTCCGGGCAAAGTGCCAAATGCACCAGCGGATTTCGTGCACATGCTCAGGAATGAGGATTTGTTTTTGGCATGGCCATAGCATATGCCGTTAAACACTGACCAGTTTTCTGTGTATAGTGGGCTTGATGCCGAAGACAGCCTTCACAGTATGCTGTGCAATGCTGCGAATGCCCCAAACAAGAGAAGCGGACGTTCGTCTGCATGTCCGATCTAAAAAAGACTGAGAGCCACCCAAATTGACTTCTTTGATTCTTTGATCGATTTCCAGGGTGACTTGTTTATGCATATCGGCCTGTACTCTGAAGTGTAGTACCGTAAAAGCCCCTGTATATGCCCACTTGAAATTAAGCCCACCCTCCGTGTACAAGCCCAGTCAGGGGAAGTCAACATTTTTGTGTCAAAATAGTGCCCATGTTTACGCCCGGCCATGCCAGCAATACCAGTACATGTACAGGTACCGATACCCAATACTTTCTCCTATGTTGATGAATATGTTTCAGGATCGCTTTTCCAAACCAAAGCACTGTTTCTGGTTCATTGAAACGGGGATGCTGTATTTATAGTGTGCATGCTCGGATAACAAATGAAATGGATACAGTTTTCGAGTCGTATTGAGCCAGGGGGGAATTTCAACATTTGTATTCCAAGTATACGCCCGGGTACAAAATAACGCCCGTGCTCTTGTATACGGCCAGGAAATCGAGGCTGCTATTTGATACGCCCGGGGCCTACACACGGGCTTTCACGGTAGTAGTGTTCACTGTAAGAAACTAAGAATGATAGGCCACAAGAATACTGTGTGAGGTGGACACTCGGTAAATGTCTCTTGTGTGCCGTGTAGATGTGCAGGTCTGTGCTGCTACGAGGGTCGTGGTGGCTTGTGTTCCATTCGATTGAGCCAACCACTGCTCAAGCTGAGACCGCGGCGTGATTTGGTGCAGACATTACTGGTGAGTAGAAAGGCAAGCTGCCGCTGTTGCAGGTGCTACGAATCTCGAAGAACTTTATTGAAAAATCCATGATTATCCGGGAAGATGAATAGAGGAATCCAAGTTCAGCGCATTCTGTTGCAGGTGCTACTACCACTAACATGAATGCATGGTAGTACTTGTTTCAGTGCTAAGTCTTGTTACTGTATTGCAAGGGATTTGAAGTGAAGTGATATACTGTAAGACCAGTTATGTTAACGACGATTTAAACGAATTTAAACAATTCGTTAGCATTTGAAGTCGTTATGTACAAAACGATGTGGACCTGCACAGTCATTTGCTGGTTTTGAGACGGAATTCGTTAGAATTTCACCTGGCTAACCCACAAAATCCGGAGATCGTTAACTTGAATTGACGTTAAAAATTACTTAAAATATCTGGTCTTACACTTAACAGTATGCCCTACTCGCTTTGATAGTACTGTAC
Organism: Sycon ciliatum; assembly: GCF_964019385.1. NCBI lineage: Eukaryota > Metazoa > Porifera > Calcarea > Leucosolenida > Sycettidae > Sycon > Sycon ciliatum. Next base: position 66,224,475 of record NC_088643.1, read on the forward strand.
TGATGTGGGTCGAGGCAATGCAGACAGGCTAGCCTAGCAGCAGCAGTGTGTGTGTGGTGTGTGGTGTGTGTGTGTGTGTGTGTGTGTGTGTGTGTGTGTGTGTGTGTGTGTGTGTGTGTGTGTATCAGACCATCGGGTAAAAGGAGAGCGATCCCTCTCGCGTGCCTTCGCTCTCCATATTTTCATTTTGGGCGCACTTTTCGTTGCGCGCCTTGAGAATTTCGAGCGCATCCGCATCACTATGAAGTCCATTCTGCAAAGACTCAAATATTCCGTAACTTGGCTTTCCCTCAACGGAATTTAGTAATCGAAAGGTCTATTCGCATTAGAAAGTTCTCAGCTGTCGGCTCCAACAAATCTGAAGTCGATTCGAGGTCGAGTAGTGGAGTTACGGCACTCGCGAGGTATTGTCCGTCCCGTTGCAAATTTTCACTTCCGCACTTGGGTGGCAATCATAATTTTGACATAATGGATTTCCCTCTGTTGCGTGACAGTCCGGGCATGCATAGACCTGTGTGACGTCAGGCACGGTTCTTTAGCGGTTAGCTACAAAAGAAAGGAGCGCTCTACGATGAATACTACAAAAAACCATGGATCTTAGCGAATTGTTTCAATTTTCCGTAGCGCGTGTCTTCCCAGCTCCCTAGGCTATAGGGCTTGAAAGTGCTACGTCACAGCATAGCAACAATTTCAAAAATTCAAAAACTGGATCCACTTGGATCCAGTTTTTGTATGGATCCAAGCACATTTCAAACGGTCTTACTCACAGGAAGGTGATGTAGCCAGTGAAACTGACTGATTTGACGAAATTTGGCGAAATAAAAGTCACACCTGCATGCGACATGAGTGGGTTGCTATGCACCCACATACTTAGGCAATAGCAAAGTCACAACTTACTACTCCCTGGCCGTTTTGACGTCATCACTTTCAAGCCCTATAGTGCCACTGCAGTAACACTCCAGCTGGTGAAAATCCCACTGGTGTGTTCCTCTTGCCAATAGCTTTCCAGAATGCTTGAGATTCATTGTTAAAATTGATGATGGGAAACTAAAGTTGTGGTCCGAACAGCTTCCATTTGTAGTTCGTACGGCGATTTTCCAGATCGAATTTGGCAGCTATTGGGTATTGAATCCGATTGGAGTATGGTAAGATGTTGAAAAAACCCGTATTGTGCTCACCTTGGATAGATAAGGCGAGCAATTGGGGGGGGGGGGGGGGGGGGGGGGCTGCTCTCCCACCACTCTCCTTGAGGGGATAGGGAGAGTGATTGTTCACTCTCCTGGATTTTTCTTCCACGAAGGTCTGTATGTGTGTGTGTGATTTTCCTGATTGACGTGGTGAATAGATTGGAAAGTGCGACAAGTCCGCGTGGTGTTGTGGGTTTTTTTTGTTGCTTCTGTTTGTGCAGCATGAGATGATCCATGCCTATCTGTTCGTGACGCAAAACAACAAAGTACGCCTCATGTCCCTCTGCCACACTCTGGCCTTCTTGCTCTCCCTCTCTATAGCCCCTTCCTTTCTATTTCTTCCAAGTATGTACAATTACGGGTAAAGTCGGATAAATCTTCTGTTTTTTCCTGGTCTGGACAAGAATTAGTCGCACTGTGCCATTACAAACTACTTTGTTTACCCTCAGTCTCTGGTGTGTACGTAACGAGAATAGGCTCCCAACTAACAATTCATGGTGTACATTTCTCTTCTAACTAATGTTTTTTTTATCTAACAAAATTACGTCCTCTACAGTATCTACTTCACGAGTGCATAACTAGGTGCCCCCTGTGTTGGTGTGTTTTAGGACCACGACGCTCATGGGCCAGAGTTTCACAAACACATGAAACGTATAAACCAAGATGCTGGAACCAAGATTACAGTGAGTTTGGCAGATCTCTCTCTCTCTCTCTCTCTCTCTCTCTCTCTCTCTCTCTCTCTCTCTCTCTCTCTCTCTCTCTCTCTCTCTCTCTCTCTCTCTCTCTCTCTCTCTCTCTCTCTCTCTCTCTCTCTCTCTCTCTTGCGGATAGGTCAAGCCCCACCGGATGACTGAAACGCGGATAGACGTCGATGTACTGTATTACAGTGCATTTCAAAACTATAGACGCGTAGGGTTTTTGAAATATTTCAAATTTGGCTGGAACTTTTTGAGAATAGTTTTCGGAATATTGCTCAGGATCGCTCCACAATTACTCTCATTATAGTTTCTAAAGGATTGGATAACAGACGCCCAATTTGGAAAAATTTATGCACAAAGTGATCACAGATTTTATGTGGTATAGATGCTGGCATAACGGTTTTTGCCTAGGTACGCGTCTATAGTTTTGAAATGGACTGTAGTATTAGCTTGCTGACGGTATCTGTACTGCCAAACTTCACAGTACACATGTCGAATCTGCAGTAGTTTATCACATCGCATGGCAGACTGCTGGTGTTGTCTACTTTTTATTTGTGTGTGTGTGTTTGTTTCCGTGTTCAGGTGTATCACAACTTCCACGATGAGGTAAGCCAGCTATCTGTTGTGTGGGATGCCTGTCAGGTGTACATGTACATGTTGTGTGTTCTAACCGACACTATCCGCCATGTTGCCTGATGATTGTGCTGCGTGCATTTTGCGCAGTGTAATATGCTATCATGTTCACAGTCATGTGCTGTGAATCTCATCAGTGTGCTTCGAAGTATGTGTCCAGCTGAAGGATGTGTAATACCATTTTATTATTATTTTTTAATAGCATGCATATTTTGATCTTGCAAAAGTGGCAATACGTTGCGCATGCTGCTGTATTCGATTCAACCCGGCTGGCGGCCATATTCGGTTCAACGCTACCGAGTTCCTGGGCTCGTCTGTCCATGCACCACACTGACTGTATATGTACATGTATATGTTCTACTCTGTGTGTGTGTGTGTGTGTGTGTGTGTGTGTGTGTGTGTGTGTGTGTGTGTGTGTGTGTGTGTGTGTGTGTGTGTGTGTGTGTGCTGACTTTGCCACCTCAGGTCAATACGTATCGACAGCACTGGTGGCGATGCGATGGCAAGTGTCGAGAGCGCCCACCCTTCTTTGGCTACGTCAAGCGCGCCATGAACCGAGCGCCTCATCCGAGAGACACTTGGTGGAACGAGCACCAGCAAACATGCGGTGGTAAATTCACGAAAGTCAAGGAGCCTGAAGGGTACGGGACTAAATCTTCAAAGAAAAGGAAACAAGCTGACGATGCTGGCTCTGCGAAAAGGAGCAGTAGTGCGGTAGCGCCACCTGCGGCTAAGAAAGAGCGGACACTGGATAGCATCTGGAAGGCTAGTGACGAGAAGCAGCGGCCCGTGGCCCGGACATCTGGCGCCGTCACGGAATCGCAGCCGACTGGTGCTGCCAGGTCGTCGAACCCTGAAGGCGAAGATGGGCATCGCAGCGCATCAACCCCACACTTTCCAGGCAGTGGCCATGTCCTTGGTGCTGCAACTAGTACTGGTATGTCGCAAAGGTCTGCGGGCAGATCAGGCAGTGAGCTAAGTCAAGGAGTCACTGCGTCTCGGCATCCAGCATCGAAACACAACCTGACCAGCGGAATAGATTCTCCGGGTATGCCACGCCGTCCAGTAAAGCATGAAGACGACAAGAGATTAGGAATAGGCACTGGTAGCCGTATCAGGCCGCCTTCACAACCCATGCAGTCAAGTACCACACACCCTTCAGCAAACATTCACAGCCATGTACTTGATGATGATGATGATGATGATGATGACCAATTTCAACCGGTCCCCGTCTTGAAGCGGTCGCCTGTGAAGACTTCTGGTCGTACTTTGAGTGACCTGCTACTTCGCCAGGGTAAGGACCGTGCAAAGTCCGCACAGCCACACACCAGTAGTCGTGCAAGTACTTCTGATTTTCAGCCTGCTGCATCAGCCGCCACATCGCGTTCATCTCGCGTTTGTATCGATCTGGTTGATGAAGATGAGGATGTAGTGAGTCGGCATGATCCAACTTCTCTTGCCAATGTACTGTCTCGTCCTGCTGCCCACGAACACAGTGCTCCTTCACCCAGCCTAGTCGCAGCAAGCCATATGCCCACTTCTGCACAACATCAGCCTGAAGCAGCCGCCGACACAGGTAGCCTAGTGGCATGTCCTGCCTGTGGCAGAATGATGCCAGAGGTGACAATAAACACACACTTAGATGACTGCCTTAGATGACTCACTTTTATCGTACCGTTTCCAAGGACATGTACTCATATACGATAAACTTGCACACATGCGTGGAACTGATTTTGAACTTCGCCGGGGCCCTTGTTCTCACGATTATACTTTGCACACGAGTTAATTGTTGAAAGTGCGCGCTACAAATGTAGTGTGTGAACTATTGTTTCGAAATGCAAAATCCAGAATTCCGGGCATTTTCAGGGAGCAGTGCAATGCATTTTTCTACTACCTGCTTTTAAGTTCTAATACACCGTCTTTATTCTGGAATTAACACAGTGTTATTTTTCTACTCCCTGCTTTTTTTTAAAGTTTTTACACACAGTCTTTATTCTGGAATTATTACAGAAATTGTGTGGGAACAAATGTTCCGCACGCTCGAAAGTCAAAACAGCAATGACATGCAAAAGACGTTGTACCGGATCTTGAAGGGCACGTGCCCGCGTGACTCGCGCATGCGCACAGGCCGGTCCAGCTCGCTGTGCTGTCTGCTAACGCTCATCAAACGGCCTAGAAAGTATGTCATGGGCTTCATTCAGGCAGTCAAAGTCTATGGCCTTACTAACGCTTTCAGGAGTACACAATTCCATGGGTATGCAGTACTGTCATAACTCTCCTCCATAATTACATCATTCCATTGTCTGAGCTGCTTAGCTGTAAGCAAAACTGGGCAATGTTATGATCTGTAGCAAGAGTCGATGAACCGCTCATGGACTCTTTGTCTGCCATAGTGGCTTTGTCTGCGGTTGTGTGGACGTGCACGGCCGCACGCACCATCACGTACAACTATCCGTCTAGCCTTGGATATCGATGGCATATGTGTATGTGATACACATACAAGAGAGAGAGAGAGGGGGGGTGTTGCAACTCCGAGGAGTTTCACGTAATCATGATCATCAGGTAACTGATTCAGTGAAACGCGGAGTTACAACACAGCTTCCCCTCTCTCTCTCTCTCTCTCTCTCTCTCTCTCTCTCTCTCTCTCTCTCTCTCTCTCTCTCTCTCTCTCTCTCTCTCTCTCTCTCTCGTGTTGAAGGCTCTGCCCTATATGGGTATGGAGCACGCTACTTGATTGCGTTATGTGATACTAGTACACATACACATGCGCGCACACAAACACACACACACACACAAAATCCGATGATTTTGGTGGCTGAACATTGCCAGCATATTGGTTAAGATAATCTACCAACTGTATGACAAGCACAAACACTGAACATTAGGGTGTGCTAGTCTGGGTTGGACACGCAGTGGCCAGCAAAGTCCATGACTGTTCAAGACTGTTCCGAGGCACACAAATAGAACATTAGACCAGTACAGTACCATGCTACAATCAGAAGGCAGTGGGAAACTAAAGAGGGCGTCAAGGTCATTGTTCGTTAGGAGCCTAGCTCTGGGAGAGTATAACTCAGACAATATCTATACCACTATGTACATTGTACTCGGTACATTAAAAAAAAGGTCCACAAACTATTAGTTGAAACTACACTATGTGCCACTGTAAATATGTACACTTTGTGAACGGAAATAATTAAATTTGGTGAAAAAAGAAAAATTAAAAAAATGGAAAACACTTGGAGTTTGAATGAAACCCTAAAAGAAAGTAGCGGATTAGAATAGAGTTGCTAGAACTAATGTGAACATATGAGTATTGTACGCAATGAACTATGCTTGGTTTTCAACCTGCAGTAAAGAATAATATATATTTTTTAAAGGTTCGGGGACAACAACGCAGGCACATCTCACAAAGCAGCTGCGGACACAACAAAACGCCCCATCAAAACCAGGGCAATCGAAAACAACTTTCTTTCGCTGCTGCTGCTGCTGCAAGATGGTCGTGCACCGTGGTGTGACAGCAGATATTGAACAACAAAATGACGCAAGCCTCCATCATTCTCCAAGGGAAAAGCAGACATCGGTCTCCATCCATAGATAATACCATACCTGGGTTATAAGTACCTCAGGCCGCCACCACCACCAGGCAAAATACTTAGAGGTAGTTTTGCACAAAGTAGACAAACATAGCGATAATGGCAACAATCACTGCCACAAGCAAAGCACATCCTTGAAGCCTGCACAAGACACACACACACACAGCAACCACACCACAGTTTCGTATTGAATTGTGTCTGAGGGACTATTTCAAACTGTTGTTGAATACCAACATACATGTACACGCACAAAGCACACGCACGCCACGCAAATGGCCCCGATACACGCTGGTGGATAGGTCACGTGTTTCTCATTGAGCGAGCGATAGACAAGAGGGGCCACAGGCGTTGATGACTGGATAAGTCATGCTGCCGTATGATACATGTCTGACAAACAGGACATTGAAGTGGAAATTTACCCCTTCCAGCAACGGTAGGATACTTGGCAGATCGGTTACGCTTGCAAACACAAAACACCGGATGGACACTAACAACAGCGGCAACAACTTGACCAGCGAGCAGTGGTGCAGCATGGTTTCCACACACACATACGCACACATACACACGCACACACACACTACCACCGCACACGCACACACTACCACCGCACACGCACACACTACCACCGCACACACACACACACACACACACACACACACACACACACACACACACACACACACACACACACACACACACACACACACCAGCACCACCAACACCAGCACCACAACCTAGCACACATGTAGACGAACACACATCGACATTCCAATTCACACATCAGTGACCATCCAAGCTCCACACCCTGTTCACATCCACTAACCTGGAGAGACATGGGTGATCCGACATGTGCGATCTGACACACTAACAATGGCAGGTATGTCGGTTGTCACATCGCAGTTTTCATTCAGAGGCAATGATATCAGTGCCACGCTTGTGACATACATGCTGTGTAGCTCCTTCACATGCATTAATGTCTGCAGGACAATAGGAGACACGCAATGCAGTCAGCATGCATGCACATGCACACGCACAAGCACACACACAAGCACAAGCACACACACACACACATACACATACAGAAACATGGCATTGTAGGACAAATCGTACAGAGATGAGACCAGTGCTGTCTAGTAGTAGTCTCTACCCTACAATACTAGTAGAAGCTACAGAGAGGAGCAGTCACCACATAACACCCCCCCCCCCCCCCCCCCACACACACACCCCATACACACACACACATACACACGCACACATATACACTAGTGTTTAAACCGAACACGGATTCTTCGAACGAATAATCTATCGAATAATTTCGCCCTCCATCGAACGAATAATCTATATTCTATCATACGCATGATGGCATTTTTCAACACTTTTTCAGCACTTTTAAGTAGTTTTTTTGATTTTTTTGCTGATTATCGGATTTTGTTATGTGGAGGTGCAAAACCGGTTAACCTGTACCGCCAAGAGTACATAACCCCCAGAGTGTGCAACGCCTGATACAGCTTTGCATAGGGTCTTGGTCGAAAGTGGTCAAAGACCGAAAATCACATTCACTGCATCCATGTTTCCCTCGTATGGAAAGAACAGAAGTATTACTAGATACTAGGATTACTAGATACCGATAGGAGATTAAAAATTGGAGGAGAAGAGATTGAGAAGAAATACTACGAGCAGATCTACGCAGTGCAAATATCAGTAGGGTCAGCACTGAGCATAGATCGTTTTTTTTTTTTTTTTTTTTTTTTTTTTTTTCGATTTCTGATAATTCCTACGACTATTCGATTATTCGTTCACCCCACGAATATTCTAAATTATTCGATTATTCGATTATTCGTTTCAACACTAATATACACGCACACATATACACGCACACATATACACGCACACATACATATACACTCACACACACACACACACACACCCACACATACACCCACACACACACATACACTCACACACACACATACACTCACACACATACACACACACACACACACACACTCTCTCACACACACACACCCACACATACACACACACACACACTCTCTCACACACACTGACACATATCACACACCAAACCAGTGCATAACTACCAAGTGAAAAGCACGCACTAGCCCTCACCTGTAAAGAATCATTAAGAATTCGAACAGATCCGTGCAAGGTACCAACGCCAATAAACGACCAGACCTGCATGGGACAGTTGTTGTAAACCGGACAGAAAG